>NC_053023.1:81489818-81789818 GCF_003073215.2 Triticum urartu
GACTTCTGTTGGCTTAAGATCTTTGTAATTTAGCATCATTTGGATCAATGTGCATACAGTATCGTATTTTCCATCCAAGGCTCTTAGAATCTTCTTGATGATGAATTTGTCGGTCATCTCTTCACTTCCTAAGCCGGCAATCTCATTTGTGATAAGAGCAAGCCTAGAGTACATTTCAGCGACACCTTCACCATCCTTCATTTTGAACTTGTCAAGTTGACTTTGAAGCACATCCAACTTGGATTCCTTGACGGAGTCGGTACCTTCATGCATATCAATCAAAGTATCCCAAATTTCCTTTGCATTCTCAAGACGGCTGATTTTGTTGAATTCTTCAGGGCACAATCCGTTGAAGAGGATATCACAAGCTTGAGCATTGTATTGTAGCATCTTCAACTCATCCGCAGTAGCTTCACGATTCGGTTCTCTCCCATCAAAGAATTCACCTTGCAAGCCAACACACACAATAGCCCAAACGGCGGGGTTATGTCCAAGAATATGCATTACCATCAAAGTAAGGACCTCTACGGTGATAATTTCCCTTGCTAGACGCCATACTCTCCTAGGTTGTGAAACCAAGGCTATGAACACCAAAAGCTATGGAAATCAAAGCAAATGGAGACCAAAGCTCTGATGCCACTTGTAGGATCGAAAGTATGTCTAGAGGGGGGTGATTAGACTACTTAACCAAATAAAAATCTATCCTTTTCCCAATTTTAGTCTTTGGCAGATTTTAGCTATCTTAGCACACGTCAAGCAATCTTAACACAATTCAAGCAAGTATGCAAAGATTCTATGAGCAATGGAAAGTAAAGCATGCAACTTTCAAGAATGTAAAGGGAAAGGTTTGGAGAATTCAAACGCAATTGGAGACACGGATGTTTTTGTCATGGTTCCGATAGGTGGTGCTATCGTACATCCACGTTGATGGAGACTTCAACCCACGGGGGGTAACGGTTGCGCGAGTCCACGGAGGGCTCCACCCACGAAGGGTCCATGAAGAAGCAACCTTGTCTATCCCATCATGGCCATCGCCCACGAAGGACTTGCCTCACTAGCGGTAGATCTTCACGAAGTAGGCGATCTCCTTGCACTTACAAACTCCTTGGTTCAACTCCACAATCTTTGTCGGAGGCTCCCAAGTGACACCTAGCCAATCTAGGAGACACCACTCTCCAAGAAGTAACAAATGGTGTGTTGATGATGAACTCCTTGCTCTTGTGCTTCAAATGATAGTCTCCCCAACACTCAACTCTCTCTCAGAGGATTTGGATTTGGTGGAAAGATGATTTGAGTGGAAAGCAACTTGGGGAAGGCTAGAGATCAAGATTCATATGGTAGGAATGGAATATCTTGGTCTCAACACAAGTGTAGGTGGTTCTCTCTCAGAAAATATAGGTTGGAAGTGTAGGTATGTTCTGATGGCTCTCTCCACGAATGAAGAGTGGGTGGAGGGGTATATATAGCCTCCACACAAAAACTAACCGTTACACACAATTTACCAATCTCGGTGAGACTGAAGTGAAAGACTCGGTCAGACCGATTCAACAAACCTAGTGACCATTAGGGTTTTCGGTGGGACTGAGATGCAACTCGGTAGGACCGATATGGTTAGGGTTAGGGCATAACATAATCTCGGTGTGAGCGATTACACAAACTCGGTGGGACCGATTTTGGTAATAAGCTAACCAGAGAGTTGGTCAGGTAAACTCAGTGGGACCGATCGCTCATTTCGATGGGACCGAAATGTTACGAAAGAGAAACAGAGAGTTTACATTGCAATATCGGTGGGACCGATCGCTCATCTCGGTAGGACCAAAACGTTACGAAGGGAAACAGAGAGATTACAACCCCATCTCGGTGTGACCGAAATCCCTATCGGTGAGACCTATTTGCCTAGGGTTTGTGGCAGTGGCTATGACATTTGAAACTCGGTGGCGCCGGATAGAAAGAATTGGTAGGGCCGAGTTTGACTTTTGGTTTAGGTCATATGTGGATGTGGGAAGGGAGTTGAGGGTTTTGGAGCATATCACTAAGCACTATGAAGCAAGAACCTCATTAAACAACACCTCATCCCTCCTTGATAGTTTTGGCTTTTCCTATAGACTCAGTGTGATCTTGGATCACTAAAATATAAAATGTAGAGTCTTGAGCTTTGAGCTTGAGCCAATCTTTTGTCCTTAATATTTTGAGGGGTCCACATTCCTCATCCATGCCATGCCATTCATTTAGCTTTTCCTGAAATATTAATCTTGGAATAGCATTAGCTCAATGAGCTATATGTTGTTAGGAATTACCAAAACCACCTAGGGATAGTTGCACTTTCAGAGGGATAAGAGTTTGTGATGGGTACTTGGTATGTCTTGACTTGTGCATAGATCTCCCCGGCAACGGCGCCAGAAATCCTTCTCGCTACCTCTTGAGCACTGCGTTGGTTTTCCCTTGAAGAGGAAAGGGTATGCCAGAAATCCTTTCAAAACCTACAGATTACGCTTATTATCTCTATCAGATCTCACTCTCGTAAAAAATATGGGGTTTATATCATATTGCTTGAGTTTATCCCTCTACATCATGTCATCTTGCCTAATGCGTTACTCTGTTCTTATGAACTTAATACTCTAGATGCATGCTGGATAGCGGTCGATGTGTGGAGTAATAGTAGTAGATGCAGAATCGTTTCGGTCTACTTGTCGCGGACGTGATGCCTATATACATGATCATGCCTAGATATTCTCATAATTATGCACTTTTCTATCAATTGCTCGACAGTAATTTGTTCACCCACCGTAATACTTATGCTATCTTGAGAGAAGCCACTAGTGAAACCTATAGCCCCCGGGTGTATCTTTTATCATATAAGTTTCCAATCTATTTTATTTTGCAATATTTACTTTCAATCTATATCATAAAAATACCAAAAATATTTATATTATTATTATCTCTATCAGATCTCACTCTCGTAAGTGATTGTGAAGGGATTGACAACCCCTTTATCGCGTTGGTTGCGAGGTTCTTATTTGTTTGTGTAGGTACGAGGGACTTGCGTGTAGTCTCCTACTGGATTGATACCTTGGTTCTCAAAAACTAAGGGAAATACTTACGCTACTTTCCTGCATGACCCTTTCTTCTTCAAGGTAAAACCAATGCAGTGCTCAAGAGGTAGCACCTCCCTCTCTCCACTATGGCCCAATAGGCCCATTAACTTTCCCGGGGGGGTCCAGTAGCCTCCCGGTACTCCGAAAAATCCTTGAACCTTATCAGAACCATTCCGGTGTCCATATATAACCTTCCAATACATCAATCTTTACCTCTAGACCATTTCGAGACTCCTCATCATGTCCGTGATCTCATCCGGGACTCTAATTAAACTTCGGTCACCAAAACACATAACTCATAATACAAATTGTCATCGAACATTAAGCGTGCGGACCCTACGGGTTTGAGAACTATGTAGACATGACCGAGACATATCTCTAGTAAATAACCAATAGCGGAATCTGGATGCTCATATTGGCTCCTACATATTCTACGAATATCTTTATCGGTCAAACCGCATAACAACACATGTCATTCCCTTTGTCATCGGTATGTTACTTGCCTGAGATTCGATTGTCAGTATCATCATACCTAGTTAAATCTCGTTACTAGCAAGCCTCTTTACTCGTTCCATAATATATCATCCCGCAACTAACTCATTAGTCACATTTCTTGCAAGGCTTATAATGATGTGCATTACCGAGAGGGCCCAGAGATACCTCTCCGATACACGGAGTGACAAATCCTAATCTTGATCTATGCCAACTCAACAAACACCTTCAGAGACACCTGTAGAGCATAATTATAATCACCCAGTTATGTTGTGATGTTTGATAGCACACAAAGTGTTCCTCCAGTATTCGGGAGTTGCATAATCTCATAGTTAGAGGAATATGTGTAAGTCAAGAAGAAAGCAATAGCAATAAAACTAAATGATCATTATGCTAAGATAACGGATGGGTCTTGTCCATCACATCATTCTCTAATGATGTAATCACGTTCATCAAATGACAACACATGTCTATGGTCAGGAAACTTAACCATCTTTGGTTGACAAGCTAGTCAAGTAGAGGCATACTAGGGACACTCTGTTTGTCTATGTATTTACACATGTACTAAGTTTCCGGTTAATACAATTCTAGCATGAATAATAAACATTTATCGTGATATAAGGAAATATAAATAACAACTTTAATATTGCCTCTAGGGAATATTTCCTTCAGTCTCCCACTTGCACTAGAGTCAATAATCTAGATTACATAGTAATGACTCTAACACCCATGGAGTCTTGGTATTGATCAAGTTTTGCTCGTGAGAGAGGCTTAGTCAACGGGTCTGCAACATTCAGATCCATGTGTATCTTGCAAATCTCTATGTCTCCCTCCTTGACTTGATCGCGGATGGAATTGAAGGGTCTCTTGATGTGTTTGGTTCTCTTGTGAAATCTGGATTCCTTTGCCAAGGAAATTGCTCCAGTATTGTCACAAAATATTTTCATTGGATCCGATGCACTAGTTATTACACCTAGATCGGATATGAATTGCTTCATCCTGACTCCTTCATTTGCTGCTTCCGAAACAGCTATGTACTCCACTCCACACGTAGATCCCACCATGACGCTCTACTTGGAACTGCACCAACTGATAGCTCCACCATTCAATATAAATACGTATCTAGTTTGTGACTTAGAGTCATCCGGACCAGTGTCAAAGCTTGCATCAACGCGACCATTTACGACAAGCTCTTTGTCACCTCCATAAATGAGAAACATATCCTTAGTCCTTTTCAGGTATTTCGGGATGTTCTTGACCGTTGTCTAGTGATCCACTCCTAGATTACTTTGGTACCTCCTGGCTAAACTTATAGCAAGGCACACATCAGGTCTGGTACACAACATTGCATACATGATAGAGCCAATGGTTGAGGCATAGGGAATGACTTTAATTTTCTCTCTATATTCTACAGTGGTCGGGCATTGAGTCTGACTCAACTTCACACCTTGTAACACAGGCAAGAACCCTTTCTTTGACTGGTCCATTTTGAACTTCTTCAAAACTTTATCAAGGTATGTGCTTTGTGAAAGTACAATTAAGCATCTTGATCTATCTCTATAGATCTTGATGCCCAATATATAAGCAGCTTCACTGAGGTCTTTCATTGAAAAAATCTTATTTAAGTATCCTTTTATGCTATCCAGAAATTCTGTATTATTTCCAATCAACAATATGTCATCCACATACAATATCAGAAATGCTACAGAGCTCCCACTCACTTTCTTGTAAATACAGGCTTCTCCAAAAGTCTGCATAAAACCATATGCTTTGATCACACTATCAAAGTGTATATTCCAACTCCGAGAGACTTGCACCAGTCCATAAATGGATCGCTCAAGATTGCACACCTTGTTAGCACCTTTAGGATCGACAAAACCTTCTGGTTGCATCATATACAACTCTTCTTTAAGATATCCATTAAGGAATGCAATTTTGACATCCATTTGCCAAATTTCATAATCATAAAATGCAGCAATTGCTAACATGATTCGGACAGACTTAAGCATCGCTACAGGTGAGAAGGTCCCATCGTAGTCAACTCCTTGAACTTGTCAAAAATCTTTTGCAACAAGTCGAGCTTTGTAGACAGTAATATTACCATCTGCGCCAGCCTTCTTTTTGAAGATCCATTTATTCTTTATGGATTGCTGATCATCGGGCAAGTCAACCAAAGTCCACACTTTGTTCTCATACATGGATCCCATCTCAGATTTCATGGCCTCAAGCCATTTCATGGAATCAGGGCTCATCATCGCTTCCTCATAGTTCGTAGGTTCTTCATGGTCAAGTAACATGACCTACAGAACAGGATTACCGTACCGCTCTTGTGCGGATCGTAATCTGGTTGACCTACGAGGTTCGGTAGTAACTTGATCTGAAGTTTCATGATCATCATCATTTGCTTCCTCACTAATTGGTGTAGGAATCATGGAACTAGTTTTTGTGATGAACTAGTTTCCAATTCGAGAGAAGGTACAATTACCTCATCAGTTCTACTTTCCTCCCACTCACTTCTTTTGAGAGAAACTCCTTCTCTAGAAAGGATCCATTCTTAGCAACGAATATCTTGCCTTCAGATCTATGATAGAAGGTGTACCCAACAGTCTCCTTTGGGTATCCTATGAAGACACATTTCTCCAATTTGGGTTCGAGCTTATCAGGTTGAAGCTTTTCACATAAGCATCGCAGCCCCAAACTTTAGGAAACGACAGCTTAGGTTTCTTGCTAAACCACAGCTCATATGGTGTCATCTCAACGGATTTGGATGGTGCCCTATTTAACGTGAATGCAGTCGTCTCTAAATCATAACCCCAAAACGATAGAGGTAAATCATTAAGAGACTTCATAGATCGCACCATATCCAATAAAGTACGGTTACAACGTTCGGACACACCATTACGCTGTGGTGTTCCAGGTGGCGTGATTTGCGAAACTATTCCACATTGTTTCAAATGAAGACCAAACTCATAGCTCAAATATTCACCTCCACGATCAAATCATAGAAACTTTATTTTCTTGTTACGATGATTTTCCACTTCACTCTAAAATTCTTTGAACTTTTCAAATGTTTCAGACTTATGTTTCATTAAGTAGATATACCCATATCTGCTCAAATCATCTGTGAAGGTCAGAAAATAACGATACCCGCCATGAGCCTCAACACTCATCGGACTGCATACATCAGTATGTATTATTTCCAATAACTCAGTTGCTCGCTCCATTGTTTTGGAGAACGGAGTCTTAGTCATCTTGCCCATGAGGCATGGTTCGCAAGCATCAAGTGATTTAAAAAGCCCATCAACATGGAGTTTCTTCATGCGATTTACACCAATATTACCTAAACAGAAGTGCCACAAATAAGTTGCACTATCATTATTAACTTTGCATCTTTTGGCTTCAATATTATGAATATGTGTATCACTACAATCGAGATTCAACAAAAATAGACCACTCATCAAGGGTGCATGACTGAGGGAGTCCTGGATTAGGGGGTGTCCGGATGGCCGGACTATACCTTCAGTCGGACTCCTGGACTATGAAGATACAAGATTGAAGACTTCGTCCCGTGTCCGGAAGGGACTTTCCTTGGCGTGGAAGGCAAGCTTGGCGATACGGATATGAAGATCTCCTACCATTGTAACCGACTTTGTGTAACCCTAGCCCTCTCCGGTGTCTATATAAACCGGAGGGTTTTAGTCCGTAGGACAACGTACACATCAACAATCATACCATAGGCTAGATTCTAGGGTTTAGCCTCCTCGATCTCGTGGTAGATCTACTCTTGTACTACCCATATCATCAATATTAATCAACTAGGACGTAGGGTTTTACCTCCATCGAGAGGGCCCGAACCTGGGTAAAACTTCGTTTCCCTTGCCTCCTATTACCATCCGGCCTAGACACACAGTTCGGGACCCCCTACCCGAGATCCGCCGGTTTTGACACCGACATTGGTGCTTTCATTGAGAGCTCCTCTGTGTCGTCGCCGTCAGGCTCGATGGCTCCTACGATCATCAATAGTGATGCAGTCCAGGGTGAGACCTTCCTCCCCAGACAGATCTTCGTCTTCGGTGGCTTCACACTACGGGCCAATTTGCTTGGCCGTCTGGAGCAAATCGAAAGCTACGCCCCTGGCCGTCAGGTCAGATTTGGAAGTTTAAACTACACGGCTGACATCCGCGGAGACTTGATCTTCGACGGATTCGAGCCACTACCGAGCGCGCCGCTCTGTCACGACGAGCATGATTTAGCTTTGCCGCCGAACAGTGCCCTGGAGGCCACACCTGCGTCAGCTCCGACCCCTAATTCGGAGCCGACTGCGCCGATCGAGGATGGGCGGTTGGACGCCACCTCGGGGGCTGTGACCCTAATAGTGATTGAGCCGAACACCAGCCCCGTACTCTGTGAGACTCGTGACTCCAGGGAGCCGGACTCCTCTCCCGACTTCGAACCCTCCACGCCCCTGCCAATCGAATCCGATTGGGCGCCGATCATGGAGTTCACTACCGCGGACATCTTTCAGCACTCGCCTCTCGGCGATATCCTGAAGTCACTGAAGTCTCTCTCTTTATCAGGAAAGCCCTGGCCGGGCTATGGTCAGCAGGGTTGGGGTACGGACGATGAAGAAATTCAAAGCCCACCCACCACCCACTTTGTAGCCACCGTCGACGATTTAACCGACATGCTCGACCTTGACTCCAAAGACATCGACAGTATGGACGCAGATGAAGGAGACGATGAACAACCAGCGCCTATTGGGCCCTGGAACGCCACCTCGTCATATGGCGTATACATGGTGGACGCACCAAAAGATGACAGCGAGGAGCGGAAGGACGCACCGAAGGCTTGTTCCCTCGAAAAGCAGTCAAAGCGGCGACGCAAGCGCCGCCCCAAATCCCGCCCCGACAGAAATAGCAATCACACAGACCCAGCGCTGGAGTAGGGCGAACCACTACCGGACAACGGCAATCTGGATAATCAAACCGAACAAACAAATCCTATCAAGGATCATGGTCCGGATGACATAACGCCGGACAGGCACCCGGAGCAGCAGACTGCCCATACAAGGCTTGTTGCCACCGCGAGGAGTCTGAGAAAGCAGAAGCAAAGGCTCAAGGCCGCGCAAGACACACTCCAAATCAGATGGAGTAATATACTCAACACAGCAGCAAGGTACGGCGACAATCGCCCCTACAAAAGCTACCCAAAGCGGAAGCTGCTACCCGAATTTGATGAGGAGGCCTCAGACCCCCCGCAACCAAATATTAAAGCATCCACCTGGTCGGATTGATGACCCCTCTACCAACACAGAGTGGCATACAACGCCGCTCACCATACAACACGCAACCAATGCGAGGGCTCACACCCAAAGGACGGTGCAACAAGATCCATCTATGGACCACGCAAGCGCGCCCCAGCATACAATGCAACACAACAAACATCCGAACAACACGGTACACCCAGCTACAGGGGTGCCGCACACCCCCTATGTTTCACCGATGAGGTGCTGGACCACGAATTTCCAGAGGGATTCAAGCCCGTAAACATAGAGGCATACGACGGAACATCAGACCCCGGGGTCTGGATTGAGGACTACATCCTTCATATCCATATGGCTCTAGGAGATGATCTCCACGCCATCAAGTACCTACCCCTCAAGCTCAAAGGGCCAGCTCGTCACTGGCTCAAAGGCCTCCCCGAAAGCTCCATTGGAAGTTGGGAAGAGCTCGAAGACGCTTTTCGGGCAAATTTTCAAGGGACATATGTCCGACCTCCGCATGCGGACGATTTGAGTCATATAACTCAACAGCCCAGAGAGTCAGCCCAAAAGCTTTGGAACAAGTTTCTTACTAAAAAGAACCAAATTGCCGACTGTCCGGATGCCGAAGCCTTAGTAGCTTTCAAGCATAGGGTCCGTGACGAATGGCTCGCCAGACACCTCGGCCAAAATAAGCCGAGAACGATGGCCGCATTAACAAACCTCATGACCCGCTTTTGCACGGGGGAGGACAGCTGGCTAGCCAGCTGCAGCACCAGCGACCCCAGTACATCTGAAGTTAGAGATGGAAATGGGAAATCATGGCGCAACAGCAATAACAAACACCGGGATAAAGAAGATAGCACGAAGGGCGCGGCAGTAAATGCCGGATTCAAAAGATCTCGGCCAGGCCAAAAGCCACCCCCTAAAGGCACCAGGGATGAACTGTCCAGCCTCAACAAAATTCTGGACCAAGTATGTCACATCCATAGTACCCCTGGTAAACCTGCTAATCATACCAACAGAGAATGTTGGGTCTTCAAGCAGTCCGGCAAGCTCAACGCCGTACACAAGGGGGAGGATACACCAAGTGACGACGAGGATGAGTCCCCCAAGCAAGACACGGGGGAACAAAAGCAATTTCCACCCGAAGTCAAAACAGTAAACGTGTTACACGTAATCAAGAAAAAAACAATGCGGCACTCCCAGGAAAGTATACCCAAGTGCTATCACCACGAAGTACTGCCACTGGTCATCTCAACCGATCACTTTCGACCATCGCGATTACTCAGCAGGTATCCGACACGCAGGACGGGCTGCCCTGGTATTACACCCAGTAATTGGCGGATATCACTTCACAAGGGTCTTGATGGACGGCGGCAGTAGCCTAAACCTAATATATCAGGATACAATCCGCGGGATGGGGCTAGACCCAACACAAATTCGCCATAGCAATACTTCCTTTAAAGGAGTAACGCCAGGCCCAGGGGCTCATTGTGCAGGCTCCCTCCTACTACAAGTTACATTCGGCTCCCCCGATAACTTCCGTCGTGAGCATTTAACTTTCCACATCGCTCCGTTTCAAAGTGGCTATCAAGCACTGCTCGGACGCGAAGCTTTCGCTCGCTTTAATGCAATACCACACTACGCCTCCCTCACACTCAAGATGCCCGGTCGACGTGGCATCATTACAGTGCACGGAAATATCAAGCGATCTCTGTGCGCCGAAGAAACTGAGGCTGCCTTGGCCGCCGCACACTAAAGGCGCCCGGACAAACGAAAGCATCCAATAGGTCGTCAAGACCTCAGATACGACTAATCAAGTCCGGCGCCGCTATTTATATGGAAATAAGTGGTCACACCCCTATTTGTCAATACAAGGGGCTCAACGCATGCAGACAAGTGGCAATTTCTTATCATCTTGAATTATACATGGTTTCTTTAAAAACTATCCTTTTGCACGACAAGTTTTTCACTTAACTTCCTCTCTTTTACAGACGATCATCGTGCTACACCCGTCCAGGATACGGCACAACGGAGACACAGGCGTAGACGTGCAGCAGGGACCCGCTCCAAGGATTCTTTTTAGTTTAAGACCCTGCGTAAACCTTTCTTACTGTCTCTTGTTGATACATATCCACCGTTGAGAAGGATGCTCACGTCTTGGCATGTGGCCACGCCAGAACAATGCACGTACCTGGACACACGGGGCTTCTTACAAAGGCCACTATTTAGGCCCGGTTTATACCACAAAGACCGAATACCTTAGGGAGTGTTCGGCGTCGTGAGTTTGGCCCTATATGCATCAGCTCCGAATCATTGTCTTTGGTCAAATGTTGGGTTTGCCCGGCTCCTGTGTTTTGGTGCCTTACATTCCGCCTTGCCAGTTAAGGCAGCACCAGGAGAACTACTGCGATTGTGCCCTGGTTCATCCGGACGCGCACCTCAGTGGAGAAAGTCGAAAACTGACTGTCATGATATAGCGTGAGACTGGTCAACCACTCGATGACTTGTGGGAATGTTAGAATTCCTCTGCCTTAACAAAGGGCCGTTTCCCGGCCAGGCATGTACGCACCCCGAGATCGGGAGAGTGCGGAGCCACCAGGGGCTATCTAGTAGCCCCACTGTCAAACTCCTATGGCTAAGTGAAAGTGCTAAAGCATCATAGTCCGGTTGCCTCGCTCGCTCCGCTATCACCTCCTTAATAGGACCAAGACGTTGGGTTAAGTGTGAATGCGTGTTTTTGCGAGTACCTCCGCATTATATGCGTGAGGGTTGAAGCCGACGACTGCAATCTTTCAGGTTATACACATGTATACATAAACGGCCGCCCAGGAGGCACCATATTACTTTCAGGCAAAAGTATAAAAATAGCCTTATAAAAATTTATAAAAGCATTTCGCTTACAATGAGATTACATATCACTCAAACATAATATTTTTTGAGCACTGGGTCTCTATCAAACGGGCACCCTCAAGAACTTCTCCGAAGTAGTGCTCGGCAGCCTTTCGACCTATAGCCGAATCCCGCGCTGCAACATTGGTAGCATCCATCTCCGCCCAATATGCCTTAACACGGGCAAAGGCCATCCGTGCGCCCTCTATGCACGCCGACCTCCTCATCGCATCAATACGCGGCACCACGTCAAGGACCTGCTGCACCAATCTGAAATAGCTATTCGGTTTTGGCCTTCCCGGCCATAGCTGATCCACAAAAGACCTCATAGAGAGTCCGGACAACCTATTTAGTTCGTCCCACTCGGCTAATTGGTCAGTCAATGAAAGTGGATACTCGGGAGAATGGAATTGCCTCCAAAACAGCTGGTCTACTCCATGGTCCATCTGACCCTGGAAGTACTTGGCCGCATCGGCAGCGCTCGCCGCCAAATCCATATACACATCCTCCGAACTCCACAACCGATCCAGAGGGGCATACCGTGGATCTCCGAATTTCCTCCGCAACATAAAGGATTTTCCAGCTACAATATCCCCGGCTTCCCGCAGCTCCTCCTTCTTTGCCATCATAGCAAAGCGGAGATCCTTTTTCGTCGCAGCAGCCTTCTCAAGGTCTGATGCCTTCGCTTGGTTTTCCTTTTCAAGAACCCGGCAGCGGTCGGCGGCGGCTTTTAATTCTATAGCCATCTTGGCCATCTTGTCTCGGGTCTCGCCATGCGCGGCCCTCTCGGCTTGCAACTCTTCGGTCGCCTTCACAGCAGCCGCATTACCTAACCTCGCTTGTTCCTTGGCTCGGGCAAGTTCTGCCTGTAAGGCTTCAACAGTGGCAGCTCCATCCGCAGTCACAACATATTTAAGATACTGGCATCATGCTGCTCTTCCTATGTGACGTTTACCAGATATTGACACTTACCCTGTGCCTCGTCAAGCCTTTTGTTAACAAGCTCGATGTCGGCGTCTGCCGCATCTAACTGCCACTCTAAATGGGAAAACTCGCTAGTCCGGCTAGCCACCGGAGCTTCCATCACCTGCACATAGAGGCAGTATGGTTATTTCCTGGGAATATGATCCTCTGTTCGTCGTCGTTTCCGACGACAACCAGAGTCTCAGGGGCTACTATCTACACAGGGCACACCTAGCATGTGCAGGATTATCATACATTCTTTTACATACCTCAAAGCCTATCAATAGACTCATAAAAGCTTCATGGAATCCGCTTTCGGCGGACGATATTCTATCCATCACCGTATTCAACATCACACGGTGTTCATCTGAGATGGCCGCTCGCCCCACCAACTCCCTCAGAACATCCGATCGCACACTAGATGGGACCGGACTCTTTTGTCTGCTCCCTTCGGGAGCCGGACACTCGGAGCTTCGGGGGTCAATGGGATTATCTTCTGGCCTCACCGGACTCGGAGAGGCCCTCCGCGACGACACTTCAGGGTCGCCTGCTTCTGGAGCGGAGGAGTCCGGAGGAGGCATTTCTCTCTCCATCATCAATGGAAGAAGATCCCCCGAAGATGAGCTCATTTGAGAGGGGCTAAGGCCCGAACTGCAAAATATATGCGGTGGTTATTTTCTCAGAAGAAAAATGGCACATCTGTACTATTAAAGGTATTTCGGGTCACTTACGACTCGTGGGAGAATTGATCCCCCCGCGGACTTTGTGCGGCAATAGCGCCCCCCAAGGTGGGACCCTCTATGGGAGACTTCTTCTCCCGTTTGGAAGCTTCGGCTTCCGAATCCCCGGGCGCAGTCCTTTTCCTCTTCTGGCTGCCTTCCCTCATGGAGACGCTCGCTCCCTCGGCTAGAATGGGCAGCGTTGGGGGCCCGCGTCCGCCCGCATTATCCTCCACAGTATCTTCCTTCAAGGGCTCCAGGCAAGGTGCGGTCTGGAGCATCTTTTCCAATATCGGATTTTCCAAACCCTCGGGGAGGGGGGCCGAACACCGAATCAACTTTGGCTTTGTTAGCCAGTCCTGGTCAAAAAGCAAACTCTCAGAAATAACTTCGTAACAAAGTAGAGATAGTATGATCGGCCGGAAGATGCCTTACCTGTTCGGTGGCGCGGTTACTACTCAGACCCACGTCCTCGGTGATTTCCGGACACTCCATCTGAGGTCCGAAGAATGACTTGTACATCTCCTTGTGCATCAGGCCGAGAAAATTTTGAATGGCACGCGGTCCCTCGGGATTGAACTCCCACAGGCGAAGAGGCCGGCGTTTGCAAGGCTGGACTTGACGAACCAGCATAACCTGTATCACCGCAACCAAACTGAAATCTCCATTGAAGAGATCTCGAATGCGGCCTTGCAGTATAGGAACGTCCTTGACTGGACCCCAGCTCAGACCTCTGCTGATCCATGACATCAGCTATGGTGGGGGGCCCGAGCAAAAAACAGGGGGGCCGCCCACTTGGCACTTCTAGGAGCCGTGATGTAGAACCACTCCCGTTGCCACAATTCAGACACCTCTAGGATGGAACCTTTGGGCCACGGAGCTCCCGTCATCTTGCGTATTGAGGCACCTCCACACGCTGCATGTTGCCCCTCGACCAGCTTCGGCTTCACTTCAAAGGTCTTGAGCCATAGGCCAAAGTGAGGGGTAACCCGGAGGAAGGCCTCGCACACGATAATAAATGTCGTGATATGAAGAAAGGAGTCCGGAGCTAGATCATGAAAATCTAGCCCGTAGTAAAACATCAAACCCCTGACGAAAGGATCCAGGGCAAGGCCTAGGCCTCGGAGGAAGTGGGAGACGGACACAACGTTCTCATTGGGTTCGGGGGTGGGCACGGCCTGCCCTCGGGGAGGCAGCCGATGCAAAATCTCGACGGTCAGATATCTGGCCTCCCTCAACTTCTTGATGTCTTCTTCCGTGACGGAGGAAGGCATCCATCGGCCTTGAAGGCTAGATCCGGACATGACTGGAGGTTCGGAGCACCTGACCTGAACTTCGGGCGTTTGAGCTTGAGGTGGGGGAAGGATTCGATTGAGCACGGGAGGGAAAAATAAAAGCCTTGTCCCCTTTATAAAGAGGGTGAATATCAAGCGTCCTCTCCGTGTCTTCTTGGACTTGCCTATAATCTAGGAGTCCTAGAAGTGGTTGGGTTACCCACGCCAGTATTGATGAGAATCCCTGGATAAGGGGACACGATCTCTGCTTTAACAAGACGTGCCAAGGAAACCGCCTCGCGTGACGCGCTAAGGTGGGATAATGAAACGACTCAGATAAAGGCTTGGCCGTGGTGTGACACGCTACGGGATACGTCAGCAGACTAGATTGGTGTAAATATTATTCTCTCTATGGCAATATGTGGAAACTTATTTTGCAGAGCCGGACACTATCTTTGTGTTCAAAATCTTCTATGAAGTACTTGGAGGGGAACCCGCCTTGCAATGCCGAAAACAATATGCGCGCCGGACTCGTCGTCATTGAAGCCTGGTTCAGGGGCTACTGAGGGAGTCCTGGATTAGGGGGTGTCTGGATGGCCGGACTATACCTTCAGCCGGACTCCTGGACTATGAAGATACAAGATTGAAGACTCTGTCCCGTGTCCAGAAGGGTCTTTCCTTGGCGTGGAAGGCAAGCTTGGCGATACGGATATGAAGATCTCCTACCATTGTAACCGACTTTGTGTAACCCTAGCCCTCTCCGGTGTCTATATAAACCAGAGAGTTTTAGTCCATAGGACAACGTACACATCACCAATCATACCATAGGCTAGCTTCTAGGGTTTAGCCTCCTCGATCTCGTGGTAGATCTACTCTTGTACTACCCATATCATCAATATTAATCAAGCAGGACGTAGGGTTTTACCTCCATCGAGAGGGCCCGAACCAAGGTAAAACTTCGTGTCCCTTGCCTCCTGTTACCATCCGGCCTAGACGCACAGTTCGGGAGCCCCTACCCGAGATCCGCCGGTTTTGACACCGACAATGACCATAAAAGATATTACTCATATAAATAGAACAACCATTATTCTCTGATTTTAATGAATAACCGTCTCGCATCAAACAAGATCCAGATATAATGTTCATGCTTAACGTTGGCACCAAATAACAATTATTCAGGTCTAAAACTAATCCCGAAGGTAGATGTAGAGGTAGCGTGCCGATGGCGATCACATCAACCTTGGAACCATTTCCCACACGCATCGCCACCTCGTCCTTAGCCAATCTTCGTTTAATCCGTAGCCCCTATTTTGAGTTGCAAATATGAGCAACAGAACTAGTATTAAATACCCAGGCGCTACTATGAGCATTAGTAAGGTACACATCAATAACATGTATATCAAATATACCTTTCACTTTGCCATCCTTCTTATCCGCCAAATACTTGGGGCAGTTCCGCTTCTAGTGACCAGTCCCTTTGTAGTAAAAGCACTCAGTCTCAGGCTTAGGTCTAGACTTGGGTTTCTTCCCTTGAGCAGTAACTTGCTTGCTGTTCTTCTTGAAGTTCCCCTTCTTCCCTTTGCCCTTTTTCTTGAAACTAGTGGTCTTGTTAACCATCAACACTTGATGCTCCTTCTTGATTTCTACCTCCGCAGCCTTTAGCATCGCGAAGAGCTCGAGAATTGTCTTTTCCATCCCTTGCATATTATAGTTCATCACGAAGCCTTTATAGCTTGGTGGCAGTTATTGAAGAACTCAGTGAATGACACTATCATCAGGAATATTAACTCCCAGCTGGGTCAAGTGGTTGTGGTACCTAAACATTCTGAGTATGTGTTCATTGACAGAACTATTCTCCTCCATTTTGCAGCTATAGAACTTGTTGGAGACATCATATCTCTCAACTCGGGCATTTTCTTGAAATATTAACTTCAACTCATGGAACATCTCATATGCTCCATGACGTTCAAAACGTCTTTGAAGTCCCGATTCTAAGCCGTAAAGTATGGCATACTGAACTATCGAGTAGTCATCACACTACTAGGAAAAGGGCTATAGATGGAATTGACACTAATGGCGCACCAGACATGTGGCGCGCCATTACTATATACTAATGGCGCACCATGTGTTGGTGCGCCATTAGTGTGCAAATACTAATGGCGCACCACATCCACGGTGCGCCATTAGTGTGCAAATTTTTTTTACTAATGGCGCACCGCGGATGTGGTGCGCCATTACTAACTAGTAATGGCGCACCATGCCACAGTGCGCCATTAGTAACTTGGCCCAAACATTCGCCCGAATGCACCCCCCCCGGACCACCTTTTCAGTTTCAAAAAAAAAGAAAATGATAGAAATGTCAAAAAAATAAAAGAAAATAAGATTCCCATGTGATATGTGGTCTAGTTGTTAGCAAAATTTACAAACATGAATTTTCGACTTTTTTGCAAAATCTCTCGAGAATTTGTAAAAATGGGCATAACTTTTGCGTAGGAACTCGGATGAAAAAGTTTTTTATATGAAAAATCATCTACTCGAAAAGTTACATCCGAATTTAACCGGGGCAACCCCGTTAAACATTTTCAAAATCCTCAAAAACCTAATAGAAAAAAAGATACGGGGCTTTTAAGATCTGGAGAGGCAAAAAAATTCAAAAAAAATCAAACTTACTAATGGCGCACCTGCCCATGGTGCGCCATTAGTATCTTCCCGCCTTCAAAATTCAAAATAAGTCAAAAAATAAAAAAAGTTACTAATGGCGCACCTGCCCATGGTGCGCCATTAGTATCTTCCCGCCTTCAAAATTCAAAATAAGTCAAATAATAATAATAATAATAATAAGTTACTAATGGTGCACCTGCCCATGGTGCGCCATTAGTATCTTCCCGCCTTCAAAATTCAAAACAAATCAAAAAAATAAAAAAAGTTAGTAATGGCGCACCTGTCCATGGTGCGCCATTACTATGCCGTATATATGGCTGGGCGTGGTCCTCTCCTCCTTACCTCTTCATTCTTCTCCTCCACTCCACCTCTCCTCCACTCCATCTCCTCCTCTCCTCCACTCCATCTTCTCTTCTCTCCTCCACCATACTACCCTCCTCCTCTCCGGTGACCTCCTCCTCCTCCTCTCCGGCGACCTCCTCCTCCTCTCCGGCGAGCTCCTCCTCCCTCCTCTCCTCTCCTCCCCTCCCCTCCCCTCATGATTTCTCCTCCCTCCTCTCCGGTGAGCTCCTCCTCCCTCCTCTCCTCCCATTCCCTCATGGTTTCTCCTTCCTCCTCTCTGATGCTTCGGTGACCTCCTCTCCGGCGACCTCCTCCTCCTCTCCGGCGATGTAGGCGAGCGCCTCTCCGATGACCTCCTCCTCCTCCTCTCCGGCAAAAGAACATGGCAAAAGAACGTACAAGATCCAAAAACAAGAACAAAATTTGAAATAATATCGTGCCAAAAAACGAGCAAAAAACGAGCAAAAAATGGGCAAAAAATCACGATCCAGATCCAAATTCAAAATTCAAAAGTAGCAATGGCGCACGGTGGGGGCAGGCAGTGCACCACTACTATTTTCCCGCCTTCAAAATTCAAAAATACTAATGGCGCATCGTGGCCTATACTAATGGCGCACCAGTGGCCTATACTAATGGCGCACCGTGGCCTATACTAATGGCGCACCAGTGGTGCGCCATTAGTAAAAAATACTAGTGGCGTGATACTAATGGCGCACCAGTGATGCGCCATTAGTAGGCAAAACTGGTGCGCCATTAGTAGCCCATTTCCTAGTAGTGTCAGCTTTGCTCTGCCAGACGTTCATAACATCCGGAGTTGCTCCTGCAGTGGGTCTTGCACCTAGCAGTGCTTCCAGGATGTAATTCTTTTGTCCTCTGCTACCTCTTGAGCACTGCGTTGGTTTTCCCATGAAGAGAAAAGGGTGATGCAGCAAAGTAGCGTAAGTATTTCCCTCAGTTTTTGAGAACCAAGGTATCAATCCAATAGGAGGCTACGCGCGAGTCCCTCGCACCTACACAAAACAAATAAATCCTCGCAACCAACGCGATAAGGGGTAGTCAATCCCTACACAGTCACTTCCGAGAGTGAGATCTGATAGATATGATAAGATAATATTTTTGGTATTTTTATGATAAGGATGCAAAGTAAAATAAAAGCAAAGTAAAAAAGCAAATGAAATAACTAAGTGTTGGAAGATTAATATGATGAAGATAGACCCGGGGCCATAGGTTTCACTAATGGCTTCTCTCAAGAGCATAAGTATTTTACGGTGGGTGAACAAATTACTGTTGAGCAATTGGCAGAATTGAGCATAGCTTTGAGAATATCAAGGTATGATCATGTATATAGGCATCACGTCCAAGACAAGTAGACCGACTCCTGCCTGCATCTACTACTATTACTCCACACATCGACCGCTATCCAGCATGCATCTAGAGTATTAAGTTCAGGAGAAAAGAGTAACGCTTTAAGCAAGATGACATGATGTAGAAAGATAAATTCATGCAATATGATAAAAACCCCATCTAGTTATCCTCGATGGCAACAATACACTACGTGCCTTGCTGCCCCTACTGTCACTGGGAAACGACACCGCAAGATTGAACCCAAAGCTAAGCACTTCTTCCATTGCAAGAAAGATCAATCTAGTAGGCCAAACCAAACTGATAATTCAAAGAGACTTGCAAAGATAATCAATCATACATAAAAGAATTCAGAGAAGATTCAAATATTGTTCATAGATAAACTTGATCATAAACCCACAATTCATCGGTCTCAACAAAAGAAGATTACATTGAATAGATCTCCACAAGAGAGGGGGGAGAACTTTGTATTGAGATCCAAAAAGAGAGAACAAGCCATCTGGCTAATAACTATGGACCCGAAGGTCTGAGGTAAACTACTCACACTTCATCAGAGAGCCTATGGTGTTGATGTAGAAGTCCCCCATGATCGATGCCCCCTCCGGCGGAGCTCCGGAACAGGCCCCAAGATGGATCTCGTGGATACAGAAAGTTACGGGGGGGGAATTAGGGTTTTGGCTCCGTATTTGATCGTTTGGGGGTACGTAGGTATATATAGGAGGAAGGAGTACGTCAGTGGAGCAACAAGGGGCCCACGAGGGTGGAGGGCGCGCCTAGGGGGCAGGCGCGCCCCTTACCTCGTGGCTTCCCTGTTGGTTTCTTGATGTAGGGTCCAAGTCTCCTGGATCTTGTTCGTTCCAAAAATCACGTTCCCGAAGGTTTCATTCCGTTTGGACTCCGTTTGATATTCCTTTTCTTCGAAACCCTAAAATAGGCAAAAAAAAATAGCAATTCTGGGCTGGGCCTCCGGTTAATAGGTTAGTCCCAAAAATAATATAAAAGTGAATAATAAAGCCCAATAATATCCAAAACAGAAGATAATATAGCATGGAGCAATCAAAAATTATAGATACGTTTGAGACGTATCAAGCATCCCCAAGCTTAATTCCTGCTCATCCTCGAGTAGGTAAATGATAAAAACAGAATTTTTGATGTGGAATGCTACTTGACATAATTTCAATGTAATTCTTCTTAATTGTGGCATGAATATTCAGATCCGAAAGATTCAAGACAAAAGTTTAATATTGATATAGAAATAATAATACTTCAAGCATACTAACTAAGCAATTATGTCTTCTCAAAATAACATGGCCAAAGAAACTTATCCCTACAAAATCATATAGTCTGGCTATGCTCTATCTTCACCACACAAAGTATTTAAATCATGCACAACCCCGATGACAAGCCAAGCAATTGTTTCATACTTTTAACATTCTCAAAGTTTTTCAATCTTTACGCAATACGTGAGCATGAGCCATGGACATAGCACTTTAGGTGGAATAGAAAGGTGGTTGTGGAGAAGACAAAAAGGGAGAAGATAGTCTCACATCAACTAGGCGTATCAATGGGCTATGGAGATGCCCATTAATAGATATCAATGTGAGTGAGTAGGGATTGCCATGCAACAGATGCACTAGAGCTATAAGTATATGAAAGCTCAAAAAGAAACTAAGTGGGTGTGCATCCAACTTGCTTGCTCACGAAGACCTAGGGCATTTTGAGGAAGCCCATCATTGGAATATACAAGCCAAGTTCAATAATGAAAAATTCCCACTAGTATATGAAAGTGATAACATAGGAGACTCTCTATCATGAAGATCATGGTGCTACTTTGAAGCACAAGTGTGGTAAAAGGATAGTAGCATTGTCCCTTCTCTCTTTTTCTCTCATTTTTTTATTTGGGCCTTTTCTATTTTTTATGGCCTATTTTATTTATTTATTTTTCGTCCGGAGTCTCATCCCGACTTGTGGGGGAATCATAGTCTCCATCATCCTTTCCTCACTTGGGACAATGATCTAATAATGATGATCATCACACTTTTATTTTTTCTTACAACTCAAGAATTACAACTCGATACTTAGAACAAAATATGACTCTATGTGAATGCCTCCGGCGGTGTGCCGGGATATGCAATGACTCATGAGTGACATGTATGAAAGAATTATGAACGGTGGCTTTGCCACAAATACAATGTCAACTACATGATCATGCAAAGCAATATGACAATGATGAAGTGTGTCATAATAAACGGAACGGTGGTAAGTTGCATGGCAATATATCTCAGAATAGCTAAGGAAATGCCATAATAGGTAGGTATGGTGGCTGTTTTGAGGAAGGTATATGGTGGATGTATGATACCGATGAAAGGTGTGTGGTATTAGAGAGGCTAGCAATGGTGGAAGGGTGAGAGTGCGTATAATCCATGGACTCAACATTAGTCATAAAGAACTCACATACTTATTGCAAAAATCTATTAGTTATCAAAGAAAAGTATTACGCACATGCTCCTAAGGGGATAGATTGGTAGGAAAAGACCATCGCTAGTCCCCGGCCGCCACTCATAAGGAAGACAATCAATAAATAAATCATGCTCCGACTTCATCACATAACGGTTCACCATACGTACATGCTATGGGAACCACAAACTTCAACACAAGCATTTCTCAAATTCACAACTACTCAAATAGCACAACTCTAATATCACCATCTTCATATCTCAAAACATTATCAAGTTTCAAACTTCTCTTAGTATTCAACACACTCATAAGAAAGTTTTACTAATCTTGTATACCTAGCATATTAGGATTATTTAAGAAAATTACCATGCTATTTAAGACTCTAAAAATAATCTAAGTGAAGCATTAGAGATCAATAGTTTCTATAAAACAAATCCACCGACGTGCTCTAAAAGATATAAGTGAAGCACTAGAGCAAAAACTATATAACTCAAAAGATAATGTGAAGCACATAGAGTATTCTAATAATTTCCGAATCATGTGTGTCTCTCTCCAAAGGTGTGTACAGCAAAGATTATTGTGGAAAACTAACAAATAAAGACTCAAATCATACAAGACGCTCCAAGCAAAACACATATCATGTGGTGAATAAAAATATAGCTCCAAGTAAAGTTACCGATAGAAGTAGACGAAAGAGGGGATGCCTTCCGGGGCATCCCCAAGCTTTGGATTTTAGGTGTCCTTAGATTATATTGGTGGTGCAATGGGAATCCCCAAGCTTAGGCTCTTGCCACTCCTTGTTCCATAATCCATCAAATCTTTACCCAAAACTTGGAAACTTCACAACACAAAACTTAAAGTAGAAAATCTCGTCAGCTCCGTTAGCGAAAGAAAACAAAACACCACTTCAAATTACTGTAATGAAATCATTATTTATTTATATTGGTGTTAAACTTACTGTATTCCAACTTCTCTATGGTTTATAAACTATTTTACTAGCCATAGATTCATCAAAATAAGCAAACAACACACGAAAAATAGAATCTGTCAAAAAACAGAACAGTCTGTAGTAATCTATAACTAGCGCAAGATATGGAACCCCAAAAATTCTAAAATAAATTTATGGACGTGGGGAATTTATCTATTAATCATCTGAAAAAAGAATTAACTAAATATCGCTTTCCAAATAAAAAATGGTAGCAGTTCTCGTGAGCGCTAAAGTTTCTGTTTTTTACAGCAAGATTAACAAGACTTTCCCCAAGTCTTCCCAACGGTTCTACTTGGCACAAACACTAATTAAACACAAAAAACACAACCAAAACAGAGGCTAGATAAATTATTTATTAATAAACAGGAGCAAAAAGCAAGGAATAAAAATAAAATTGGGTTGCCTCCCAACAAGCGCTATCGTTTAACGCCCCTAGCTAGGTATAAAAAGCAAGGATAGATCTAGGTATTGCCATCTTTGGTAGGCAATCCATAAGTGGCTCTCATAATAGATTCATAAGGTAATTTAATTTTCTTTCTAGGAAAGTGTTCCATGCCTTTCCTTAACGGAAATTGGAATCTAATATTTCCTTCCTTCATATCAATAATTGCACCAATCGTTCTAAGGAAAGGTCTACCAAGAATAATAGGACATGAAGGATTGCAATCTATGTCAAGAACAATAAAATCTATGGGCACATAATTCCTATTTGCAACAATAAGAAAATCATTAATTCTTCCCATAGGTTTCTTAATAGTGGAATCCGCAAGGTGCAAGTTTAGAGAGCAATCATCAAAATCACGGAAACCTATCAAATCACATAAAGTCTTTGGAATCGTGGAAACACTAGCACCCAAATCACACAAAGCATAGCATTCATGATCTTTAATTTTAATTTTAATAGTTGGTTCCCACTCATCATAAAGTTTTCTAGGGATAGAAACTTCCAACTCATATTTTTCTTCATAAGATTGCATCAAAGCATCAACGATATGTTTAGTGAAAGCTTTATTTTGACTATAAGCATGAGGAGAATTTAGCACGGATTGAAACAAGGAAATACAATCTATCAAATAGCAGCTATCGTAATTAAATTCCTTGAAATCCAAAATAGTAGGTTCATTAACATCTAGAGTTTTGATCTCTTCAATCCCACTTTTATCAAATTTAGCATCAAGATCTAAATACTCCGAATTTTTGGAATGCCTTCTAGGTAAAGGTGGATCATAATCAGTTCCATCATTATCAAGATTCATATTGCAAAACAAAGATTTAATAGGGAACACCTCAATAACTTTTAGATCTTCATCTTTATTTTCAAAGTTCTCTGGTTTAGCGGCCATCTTATTAACTAAGGTAGCCTGCTTATCCGATATTTCAGCTGTCAACTTCTCAAGGCGAGCAATTTGGGATCTTAAACCATCAAATTCTTTAGACATATCATCAAGCTCTTTATTCATATAACTCATAAATTTTTTTGTTCCTTAAGCTCGTTTTGAAGAAACTATTATGCTCAAATTGTAAAACCATAAAACTCCCGTCGTTGCTTTCGATCTCTTCAAACGTTTTAAGGTGAGGATCACCAAATCTAGGTAAAGCCATTGTGACAAACAAGCAATCCAACACACAAGCAAACGAGGAATGGGCAAAAAAGGCAAATAGAGAAAGAGAGGGAGGATAGAGATAGAGGGCGAATAAAACGGCAAGGGTGAAGTGGGGGAGAGGAAAACGAGAGGCAAATGGCAAATAATGTAATGTGGGAGATAAGGGTTTGTGATGGGTACTTGGTATGTTGACTTTTGCGTAGACCTCCCCGGCAACGGCGCCAGAAATCCTTCTTGCTACCTCTTGAGCACTGTGTTGGTTTTCCCTTGAATAGGAAAGGGTGATGCAGCAAAGTAGCGTAAGTATTTCCCTCGGTTTTTGAGAACCAAGGTATCAATCCAGTAGGAGGCTACGCGCGAGTCCCTCGCACCTACACAAAACAAATAAATCCTCGCAACCAACGCGATAAGGGGTTGTCAATCCCTACACGGTCACTTATGAGAGTGAGATCTGATAGATATGATAAGATAATATTTTTGGTATTTTTATGATAAGGATGCAAAGTAAAATAAAAGCAAAGTAAAAAGCAAAGGAAATAACTAAGTGTTGGAAGATTAATATGATGAAGATAGACCCGGGGGCCATAGATTTCACTAGTGGCTTCTCTCAAGAGCATAAGTATTTTACGGTGGGTGAACAAATTACTGTTGAGCAATTGACAGAATTGAGCATAGTTATGAGAATATCCAAGTATGATCATGTATATAGGCATCACGTCCAAGACCAGTAGACCGACTCCTGCCTTCATCTACTACTATTACTCCACACATCGACCGCTATCCAGCATGCATCTAGAGTATTAAGTTCAAGAGAACAGAGTAATGCTTTAAGCAAGATGACATGATGTAGAGGGATAAATTCGTGCAATATGATTAAAAAACCATCTTGTTATCCTCGATGGCAACAATACAATACGTGTCTTGCTGCCCCTACTGTCACTGCGAAAGGACACCGCAAGATTCAACCCAAAGCTAAGCACTTCTCCCATTGCAAGAAAGATCAATCTAGTAGGCCAAACCAAACTAATAATTTGAAGAGACTTGCAAAGATAAACAATCATACATAAAAGAATTCAGAGAAGATTCAAATATTGTTCATATATAAACTTGATCATAAACCCACAATTGATCGGTCTCAACAAACACACCGCAAAAGAAGATTACATCGAATAGATCTCCACAAGAGAGGGGGAGAACTTTGTATTGAGATCCAAAAAGAGAGAAGAAGCCATCTAGCTAATAACTATGGTCCCGAAGGTCTGAGGTAAACTACTCACACTTCATCGGAGAGGCTATGGTGTTGATGTAGAAGCCCTCCGTGATCGATGCACCCTCCGGCGGAGCTCTGGAACAGGCCCCAAGATGGGATCTCGTGGATACAGAAAGTTACGGCGGTGGAATTAGGGTTTTGGATCTGTATTTGATCGTTTGGGGGTACGTAGGTATATATAGGAGGAAGGAGTATGTCGGTGGAGCAACAGGGGGCCCACGAGGGTGGAGGGCGCGCCTGGGGGGAGGCGTGTCCCCCTACCTCATGGCTTCCCTATTGGTTGCTTGACGTAGGGTCCAAGTCTCCTGGATCTTGTTCGTTCCAAAAATCACGTTCCCGAAGGTTTCATTCCATTTGGACTCCGTTTGATATTCCTTTTCTTTGAAACCCTAAAATAGGCAAAAAAACAACAATTCTGGGCTGGGCCTCCTGTTAATAGGTTAGTCGCAAAAATAATATAAAGTGAATAATAAAGCCCAATAATGTCCAAAACAGAAGATAATATAGCATGGAGCAATCAAAAATTATAGATATGTTGGAGACGTATCATGCAGCAAAGAGGGTAATCCTCAAGTTACGGACCCAATCCGTGTAGTTGCTACCATCATCTTTCAACTTAGCACGGACCATAGATCTACAACAACATAGATATGCAAAAAACTATCAGGTACTAAGTTCATGATAAATTAAAGTTCAATTAATCATATTGCTTAAGAACTCCCACTTAGATAGACATCTCTCTAATCATCTAAGTGATCACGTGATCCATATCAACTAAACCATGTCCGATCATCACGTGCGATGGAGTAGTTTTCAGTGGTGAACATCACTATGTTGATCATATCTTCTATATGATTCACGTTCGACCTTTCGGTATCAGTGTTCCGAGGCCATACCTGCATATGCTAGGCTCGTCAAGTTTAACCGGAGTATTATGCATGTGCAAAACTAGTTCATCCATAGTATGTGAATGTAGATCTTATAACACCCGATCATCACGTGGTGTCTTGGCACGATGAACTGTAGCAACCATGCATACTTAGGGGGGACACTTATACCTTGAAATTTAGTGAGGGATCATCTTATAATGCTACCACCGTACTAAGCTAAATAAGATGCATAAAAGATGAACAACACATGCAATCAAAATATGTGACATGATATGGCCATCATCATCTTGTGCCTTTGATCTCCATCTCCAAAGCACCGTCATGATCTCCAACGTACCTTGATCTCCATTGTAGCATCGTTGTCGTCTCGCCAACTATTTCTTCCACGACTATCGCTACCGCTTAGTGATAAAGTAAATCAATTACATGGCGATTGTGTTTCATACAATAAAGCGACAACCATAAGGCTCCTGCAAGTTGTCGATAACTTTTACAAAACATGATCATCTCATACAACAATTTATATATCATCACGTCTTGACCATATCACATCACAACATGCCCTGCAAAAACAAGTTCCACATCCTCTACTTTGTTGTTGCATGTTTTACGTGGCTTCTATGGGCTTCTAGCAAGAACCGTTCTTACCTACGCATCAAAACCACAACGATTTTTTGTCAAGTGTGCTATTTTAACCTTCAACAAGGACCGGCCGTAGTCAAACTCGATTCAACTAAAATTGGAGAAACAAACACCCGCCAGCCACCTGTGTGCGAAGCACGTTGGTAGAACCAGTCTCATGAACGCGGTCATGTAATGTCGGTCTGGGCCGCTTCATCCAACAATACCGCCGAATCAAAGTAAGACGTTGGTGGTAAGCAATATGACTATTTTCACCCACAACTCATTGTGTTCTACTCATGCATATCATCTGCGCATAGACTTGGCTCGAATGCCACTATTGGGGAACGTAGTAATTCAAAAAAAATTCATATGATCACGCAAGATCTATCTAGGAGAAACATAGCAATGAGACGGGAGAGGTGGTCCACGTACCCTCGTAGACCAAAAGCGGAAGCGTTATGTAACGCGGTTGATGTAGTCGAACGTCTTCACAATCCAACCGATCCAAGTACCGAACATACGGCACCCCCGTGTTCAGCACACATTCAGCACATTGACGTCCCTCGAGCTCTTGATCCAGTAGAGGGTCGAGGGAGAGTTCCGCCAGCACGACGGCGTGGCGACGGTGTTGGTGATGTGATCAGCGCAGGGCTTCGCCTAAGCACTACGACAATATGACCGAGGTGGTAAACTATGGAGGGGCGCACCACACACGACTAAGACAAATCTTAGAGTGCCTTTGGGGTGCCCCCCCACCCTCGTATATAAAGGCGGGAGGAGGAGGTGGCCGGCCCAAGGGGGCGCGCCAAGGGGGGAGTCCTACTTGGACTCCTAGTCCAAGTAGGATTCGGCCCCCTCCTTCCAACCAATGGAAAGGGGAAAGGGGAAAGGGGGGAGAGGGAGAAGGAAAGGGGGTCCGCGCCCCCAACCCTAGTCCAATTTGGTTTGGGCTTGGGAGGGGGGTGCTGCTACCTCTTGAGCATGCATTGGTTTTCCCTTGAAGAGGAAAGGGTGATGCAGCAAAGTAGCGTAAGTATTTCCCTCTGTTTTTGAGAACCAAGGTATTAATCCAGTAGGAGACAACGCACACGTCACCTAGTACCTGCACAAACAATCAAGAACCTCGCAACCAATGCGATAAAGGGGTTGTCAATCCCTTCACGGTCACTCGCAAAAGTGAGATCTCATAGAGATAGTAAAGTAAATATTTTTGGTATTTTTGTTGTACAGATTGGAAAGTAAAGATTGCAAAATAGTAAACGAGATGCGATGTAAATAAAAGAGATGCAATATAATAAGAAAGAGACCCAGGGTACATAGGTTTCACTAGTTGCTTCTCTCAAGATAGCATGTATTACGGTGGGTGAACAAATTACTGCCGAGCAATTGATAGAAAAGTGCATAGTTATGAAGATATCTAAGGCAATGATCATGAATATAGGCACCACGTCCGTGTCAAGTAGATCGAAATGATTCTGCATCAACTACTATTACTCCACACATCGACCGCTATCCAGCATGCATCTAGAGTATTAAGTCCATAAGAACAGAGTAACGCTTTAAGCAAGATGACATGATGTAGAGGGATAAACTCAAGCAATATGATATAAACCCCATATTTTTATCCTCGATGGCAACAATAAAATACGTACCTTGCTTCCCCTACTATCACTAGGAAAGGACGGCGCAAGATTGAACCCAAAACTAAGCACTTCTCCCATTGCAAGAAAGATCAATCTAATAGGCCAAACTAAACCGATAATTCGATTAGACTTGCAAAGATATCAAATCATGCATATAAGAATTCAGAGAATAACCAAATAATATTCATAGATAATTTTGTTCATAAACCCACAATTCATCGGATCTTAGCAAACACACCGCAAAAGAGTATTACATTGAATAGATCTCCAAGAACATCGAGGAGAACTTTGTATCGAGAATCAAAGAGAGAGAAGAACCCATGTAGCTAATAACTATGGACCTGAAGGTCTGTGGTAAACTACTCACGCTTCATCGAAGAGGCTATGGTGTTGATGTAGAAGCCCTCCGTGATCGATTCCCCCTCCGGCAGATCGCCGGAAAAGGCCCCAAGATGGGATCTCACGGGTACAAAAGGTTGCGACGGTGGAAAAGTGGTTTCGTGGCTCTCTGTGATCGATCTAGGGTATAAGAGTATATATAGGCGGAAGAAGTACGTCGGTGGAGCTACGAGGGGCCCATGAGGGTAGGGGCACGCCTACCCCCTGGGGGCGCCCTCCTGCCTCATGGCCGCCTCGTGGCGTTCCAGACTTCAACTCCAAGTCTTCTGGTTTGCTTTCGGTCCAAGAAAGATCATCGCGAAGGTTTCATTCTGTTTGGACTCCATTTGGTATTCCTTTTCTGCGAAACTCTAAAGTAGGCAAAAAAACAGAAACTGGCACTGGGCCTCCGGTTAATTGGTTAGTCCCAAAAATAATATAAAAGAGCATATTAAAGCCCATTAAACATCCAAAACAGATAATATAATAGCATGGAACAATCGAAAATTATAGATACGTTGGAGACGTATCGAGCATCCCCAAGCTTAATTCCTGCTCGTCCTCGAGTAGGTAAATGATAAAAACAGAATTTTTGATGTGGAATCCTACCTAACATAATTATCAATGTAATGTTCTTTATTGTGGCATGAATGTTCAGATCCAAAAGATTCAAGAGAAGAGTTTAATATTGACATAAAAATAATAATACTTCAAGCATACTAACAAAGTAATCATGTCTTCTCAAAATAACATGGCCAAAGAAAGCTATCCCTACAAAATCATATAGTCTGGCTATGCTCTATCTTCATCACACAAAATATTTAATCATGCACAACCCCGATGACAAGCCAAGCAATGGTTTCATACTTTTGATGTTCTCAAACTTTTTCAATCTTCATGCAATACATGAGCGTGAGCCATGGACATAGCACTATAGGTGGAATAAAATGGTGGTTGTGGAGAAGAAAAACAGGAGAAGACAGTCTCACATCAACTAGGCGTATCAATGGGCTATGGAGATGCCCATCAATAGATATCAATGTGAGTGGGTAGGGATTGCCATGCAATGGATGCACTAGAGCTATAAGTGTATGAAATCTCAAAAAGAAACTAAGTGGGTGTGCATCCAACTCACTTCCTCACGAAGACCCAGGGCATTTTGAGGAAGCCCATCATTGGAATATACAAGCCAAGTTCTATATTGAAAATTCCCACTATTAAATGAAAGTGATAACATAGGAGACTCTCTATCATGAAGATCATGGTGTTACTTTGAAGCACAAGTGTGGTAAAAGGATGGTAGCATTGCCCCTGATCTCTTTTTCTCTTATTTTTTTAATTTTTTTATTTGGACCTTTTCTCTTTTTTATGGCCTCTTTTTGTCCTTCCTTTTTTTATTTTTTGTCCGGAGTCTCATCCCGACTTATGGGGGAATCATAGTTTCCATCATCCTTTCCTCACTGGGACAATGCTCTGATAATGATGATCATCACACTTTTATTTACTTACAACTCAAGAATTACAAATCGATACTTAGAACAAAATATGACTCTATGTGCAATGAATCAAGAGTGACATGTATGAAAGAATTACGAAGGTGGCTTTGCCACAAATACAATGTCAACTACATGATCATGCAAAGCAATATGACAATGATGAAGCGTGTCATAATAAACGGAACGGTGGAAAGTTGCATGGCAATATATCTCAGAATGGCTATTGAAATGCCATAATCGGTCGGTATGGTGGTTGTTTTGAGGAAGGTAAATGGTGGTTTTATGGTACCGGCGAAAGTTGCGCGGTACTAGAGAGGCTAGCAATGGTGGAAGGGTGAGAGTGCGTATAATCCAGGGACTCAACATTAGTCATAAAGAACTTACATACTTGTTGAAAAAATCTATTAGTTATTGAAACGAAGTACTACGTACATGCTCCTAGGGGGATAGATTGGTAGGAAAAGACCATCGCTTGTCCCCGACTGCCACTCATGGGAAGACAATCAAAAAATAAATCATGCTCCGACTTCATCACATAACGGTTCACCATACGTGCATGCTACGGGAATCACAAACTTTAACACAAGTATCTCTCATATTCACAACTACCCAACTAGCATGACTCTAATATCACCATCTTCATATCTCAAAACAATCATAAGGAATCAAACTTCTCATAGTATTCAATGCACTTTATATGAAAGTTTTTATTATACCCATCTTGGATGCCCATCATACTAGGACTAATTTTATAGCCAAAGCAAATTACCATGCTATTCTAAAAGGACTCTCAAAATAATATAAGTGAATCATGAGAGATCAATAATTTCAATAAAATAAAACCACCACCGTGCTCTAAAAAGATATAAGTGAAGCACTAGAGCAAAATTATCTAGCTCAAAAGATATAAGTGAAGCACATAGAGTATTCTAATAAATTCCGATTCATGCGTGTATCTCCCAAAAGGTGTATACAGAAAGGATGATTGTGGTAAATTAAAAAGCAAAGACTCATATCATACAAGACGCTCCAAGCAAAACACATATCATGTGGTGAATAACAATATAGCCTCAAGTAAAGTTACCGATGGACGAAGACGAAAGAGGGGATGCCTTATGGGGCATCCCCAAGCTTAGGCTTTTAGTTGTCCTTAAATTTTACCTTGGGGTGACTTGTGCATCCCCAAGCTTAGGCTCTTGCCACTCCTTATTCCAAAATCCATCAAATCTTACCCAAAAACTTGAAAACTTCACAACACAAAACTCAACAGAAAATCTCATGAGCTCCGTTAGTATAAGAAAATAAACCACCACTTTAAGATACTATAATGAACTCATTCTTTATTTATATTGGTGTTAAACCTACTTTATTCCAACTTCTCTATGGTTTATACCCCGCAATACTAGCCATAGATGCATCAACATAAGCAAACAACACGCGAAAAACAGAATCTGTCAAAAATAGAACAGTATGTAGCAATCTAGATGTTTCTAATACTTCTGTAACTCCAAAAATTCTGAAAAATTAGGGAGACCAGGATAATTTGTGTATTGATCTACTGCAGTTGGAATTGGTATTTTATCTCTCTCTGGTAAAAAATGAAAATTATTTTCGTGAGCGCATACTTTCTGTTTTTATCAGCAAGATCCAACAACAATCACCCAAGGAGATCCTAAAGGCTTTACTTGGCACAAACACTAATTAAAACATAAAAACACAATCATAACATAAGCTATATGAATTATTTATTAATAAACAGAATCAAAAGCAAGAAACAAAAATAAAATTGGGTTGCCTCCCTACAAGCGCTATCATATAACGCCCCTAGCTAGGCATAAAAACAAGATTAGATCTAGGTATTATCATCTTTGGTATGCAATTCTTCAATTGAACACACATAACCCCTAGGAGGTTCTTTGTTTTTGATAATGATCAAACTCCTAGGCAAGAAATCAAGAAATTCATTTGTAGCAAAAGGTTTCTTAATGACATCGAAAAAGTTGGGGCGAACACTTATTGATTTGAGGTCTTCATTTTCCTTACTAGAAGATTCAACCTTATTTTTAGGAACATAGATACACTTGGCAATTTTGGTAGGAGGAGGATTTGAGGTATTTTTAACAGCAGAAAAAGCGGTCCCCAAGTTGGTAATAATATCTTTGAGTTTATCAATTCTAGTGGAATCTTGATCTATCTTTTCTTTAACTATGGGTTCCTTTTCCCTAAGATTTTCCAGAGTAACTCCTACCTTAGATCCGTATTGGGTAATTTGGTTGTGGATCTTTTTATCCAAATTTTTGATTAACTCTATAGTGGCAATTTTATTTTCAATAATATCAAGCCTTTGCATCACATGTTCCAAAGTTAAAATAGTTCCATTGACCAAAAGAGGTGGTGGGCATAACAAATCTATCATAGCATTATAAGAATCAAAAGTATGGCTTCCCAAGAAATTCCCTCCGGTAATGGTGTCAAGAACATATCTATTCCAAAGAGTGGTGCCTACGTAAAAATTGCGAAGAAGGAAGTAGATTGCTTTCTAGTAGATCTATTTTGAGCATTGGAAATTCTATACCAAGCATCTTTTAGGTTTTCTCCCTCCCTTTGTTTAAAATTAAGAACTTTATTATCAGGAGTATTAACAATGATATGAGGACTAGCCATGAAGGTGAAACAAACAATCTAACGCACAAGAAGCAAGCGAAAAGAGATGAACGAAAGAGGAGCGAATAAAACAGCAAAGGTGAAGTGGGGAAGGGGAAAACGAGAGGCAAATGGCAAATAATGTAATGCGAGGGAGAAGAGTTTATGATGGGTACTTGGTATGTCTTGACTTGGCGTAGATCTCCCCGGCAACGGTGTCGGTGTACTAGAGTAGGGGTACCCTTGTACCCCGAACTTGTGCACGGGCAGTTGCAGCGTCCCGCGGCAAGGCCTGCCAGGTCACCGCCAAGATTCCTTGTGGTCCCTCTGAAGACCATTCAAGAACAAAGTACTCAAGACAAGACCCCGGCAAGAGGAGCTTGCCGGGAAAAAGGCAAGACCCCGGCAAGAGGAGCTTGCCGGGAAGGCCATCAGAAGCGTCCCAAGACCCCGGCAAGAGGCGCTTGCCGGGAAGGCCGTCCGAGGCATTCCAAGGAACTTGCCGCGGCGCGCTACGCGCCCCGACAAGGCCCGGTGAGCGACAAGCTCCCGGAAGCGACAAGTCGACAGCCGCGGCAAGGCGCTTGCCGCGGCAAGCCCCCACTCCACGCCCGCGCTCCAGCACATCCACCCATGTGTCGCTCCGGGGCCCCTCCCGAGCGCACGTGGCAGGAGGCTGTGCAGCTAGGGGCGTGCGGTGGCACGAAGGCGCTGACAAGACAACCACCGTGGCAAGACGGTGGCGTCCCTAGCGGTCCCTTTTGGTGTTGTCTAGGCGACACAGACGGGCATTTAATGCCCTTGTCCCCTGCCGTCAGGGTTAGGTATGATAACACTGTAGCAGCTAGCTGTGCCTACTACAGCACCTAGTTGTGCCTACCCACGGCACCCTTTCCACTTTTGCCCTTGGCCCCCGTTGCTCTATGTCGGTAACCCCTTGAGTATAAAAGGAGGCCCGTGTGCAACGTAGAGGGGGTCGGCCACCTCGAGAACCCTCGCGAGGTTTAGCATTTCCACACTCACACTCGCCCTCGCTCCCGAGCGAGAGATCAATACCAATCCACAAAGCAGGAGTAGGGTTTTACACATCCTTGCGGCCCGAACCTGGGTAAATCGTTCGTGTGCTCCACCTCGATTTACCCCTCGCGCGACCAACCGCCCGCTTGCTCCGCCTCGATCTGCTCTTTGCGCAACCTCCGCCCCCCGCGAACCAAAAAGGGACTCGGTTCGCCGGTCCCATAGGTGCCCGTGGATCAGAAACCCCGGCATCTCTGGCGCGCCAGGTAGGGGGCGTCGAAGTTGTGCGAATCAGATCCGGCGTTCTTGCGGGCTAGATCTTCATCTTCTTCATCGATCTTCACCATCTTCATCAACATGCCGCCGAAGAAGAAAGTTTCGGAGGCAGCTGCTCCGTCCGCGCCGAGCCACCCACCGCCGGAGCAAACGGACGGCGGGGCAGGCGCCGGCGGAAGGGCACGCATCGACGAGGGAACTCTTGGTGCTGCCAGGTCCCAGGGCAAGGCTGCGCTGCCCATCGGCGGCGTGGCCGGCTCCCACAACGACCGGGCACACTCCAAGACCTCGGCGTCCGTGCATGCACCGCGCCCATCTCAGGAGGCGCAGGACCGGCAGCGTCATGGTACCCACGGCACCATGCGCTCGCTGGATCAAGATCGAGCTGGTGGATCCCGGAGCGCCCAGGACCACCATGCACGTCAACAAGCTGGCGCGAGCGAGACACGGTCGCCTGGACGGGATACTGCTCCTTCTAACGTGGTTAGGAGTCCGAGCGTATCCCGCTCCTCGCACCATTCGCTACCGCAGCCCGCCACCGCAGCGGAAGCTCTGGCACGAGCTCAGCTGCTCCTAGACTACCCTCCAGCGGCGAACAAGATCGACGACTGGAGGGCCACTATCCAGAGTCTCATCGGCTTCGCCAACGGCGACACTCCTCGGCAACCGAGCACGTTGCAGCCGCAGCGAGTCAGCCAGGCGCAAACCGGTGGAGACAAGACTGGTGGGGGTGCAACTACTATGCACCCCCCACCCCGAAGGCCAAGATCGCCGACCCGCCGGATCCGCCACGACAGCGACTCCACCGCGTCATCGGATCTGCGAGCTCGTCGCGACCAACGACAAGTTCTTCAAGAACGGCAGCGGGAAGATGCTCGTACGCGCATCGAGCGTCGGAGAGAAGCGCGACGTCAGTCAGACCAGTGCGCTGGGCCCTCTATCGACATGCATGCACCAGGGGAACCAGGCGACCTGCCGTACCCGGTAGGTTGCCCTGCGTTCACTCGTGAGCTGCGGCAAGTCCAGTGGCCCAGTACGAAGAACTTCAAGCCCGACGTACCAGAGAAGTACGACGGCAAGTTGCATCCGTCGGAGTTCCTCAGCATCTACACCATCGCGGTGCAGGCTGCTGGGGGGCGAGACGACAAGATCCTTGCCAACTACTTCCCGCTGGTACTCAAGCCCAACGTCAGGTCCTGGCTCATGCACTTGCCGGACAACTCCATATCCTCCTGGGCTAAGCTATGCCATCAGTTTGTTGGCGCCTTCACAGGCGGCCACAAACCTCATGGCCAAGAGAGCGACCTTCATCTGCTCGTCCAGAAGGAAGGAGAGCCCCTGCGCCAGTATACCCAGAGGTTCAGCCGTGTACACCACAACATCCCAAATATCCACCCTGCCGCGGTAATCAGCGCGTTCCATCAGAACGTGCGTAACCGCAGGATGCGGGAGGAGCTGGCGATGTGCAAGATTCGGGACGTCAGCGAGCTTTATGCCCTGGCCGACAGATGTGCACGCGCTGAGGAGGGGAGGAAATTCCCCGGGGAAAGCACTGGAGCAGGGGGATCTGACAGTGAGGATGCCGCCCCGGCAAAGAGGAGCCGGCGGCGCAACAACAAGAAGAAGCAGAACAACGAGGTGCTGGTCGTTGAGCAGTCCGGCAATGAAGGTGACGCCACGAAGGCTACAGTTGGTAGCTCCGGCAAGGAAGTTGCCGCGTGCACCAACTGTCAAGCTGTGGCGGTCGCCGACAAGCGGGACGGCTCCGGCAAGAGGTAATGTAAGATTCACCGCACCAAGGGCCATGACCTCCAGAACTGCAAGAAGGTCGAGCAGCTCGTCCAGCAACAGAGGGCTGAGTACGAGCGGCGCGACAAAGAGAGAGCCCAAGGGGGTGCCGAGACACCTGGCCAGAAGCGCACCGGCCAGGAAGGATGCCGCGGCAAGGCCAAGCAGCGGCAAGGAGACAGACCTCCCCGCGGTCGCAACAACGACGACGACGACGGCGAGGATGAAGACATGGATGACGTTGAGACCAGTGAGTAGGAGTTTCAGAAAGCCACAGAGGTCTTGTGCGTTGACGGGGGTGCTTCCCTGCATACCTCGCACCGCCAACTCAAACAGTGGGTGCGGGAAGTCAATGCAGCGGAGCCACCCATCGAATCGCGCAAGCTTCTGAGGTGGTCCAGCACGCCTATCATCTTTGACATTGAGGACCACCCTGATCGCACAACCGCGGTCGGGTGTCTGCCGATGTTGGTTTCACCAACCATCCGCAACCTCAAGGTCACCAAGATGCTAGTTGACGGCAGGGCCGGCTTAAACCTGATCTCCTCCGTTGTGCTCCGAAAACTCCAGATCCCTGACGGCGAGCTCGAAGAGACCGGCACATTCCAAGGAATCAACCCGGGAAGGAGCAAGCCGAAGGGGGAAGTCACGCTGCCGGTAACATTCGGCAGCGAGTTAAACTTCAGGACTGAGAGGGTCACGTTCGACGTTGCCGATATCCCGTTGCCTTACAATGGGATAATTGGCCGTCCAACGCTCGCCAAGTTCATGGCGGCCTCTCACTATACGTATAATGTGCTGAAGATGCCAGGCCCGATAAGCGTCATTTCTGTCCCTGGCGACAAGAAGGACGCTCTTATCTGTGCCGACAAGATCTACCGGGAAGCAGCAGCCATGGCAGACCGCGATCCGCTTGCCGCTGAAGCTCCCGGGACCAAGAAGACCAAGTCCGGCAGGGACTCTGGTGCCCACTCCGGCAAGCGCACCTCTTCGGAGTGCTGCGCTGCCGTCGAGGACGCACCATCGAGCCCCACCGGCAAGAAGACCAAGTCCGGCAGGGACTCTGGTGCCCACTCCGGCAAGCGCACCTCTTCGGAGTGCTGCGCTGCCGTCGAGGACGCACCATCGAGCTCCACCGGCAAGAAGACCGAGTCCGGCAAAAGCTCTGGTGCCCACTCCGGCAAGCGCGCCTCTTCGGAGTGCTGCGCTGCCGTCGAGGACGCACCATCGAGCTCCGCCGGCGAACACAAGAAGATGATGGCGACTCCGCCAGAGACGAAGAAGGTGTCCGCCAAGGGGGATGGCGCTGGTGGTACCTTCACCATCAGTGCCATGCTTGACCCTAAATAGGAAAGCGCGCTCGTTGCTTTCCTGCGGGCGAACGTCGACGTGTTTGCATGGCAACCGTCTGACATCCCCGGTGTTCCCAGGAAAGTGATTGAGCACCACCTTGCCGTCTGTCCTCATGCGCGGCCCGTCAAACAGAAAGTCCAGAAGCAGGCGGTGGAGCGCCAAGAATTCATTGCCGAGGAAATCAAGAAACTGGAAGCAGCAGGCCTCGTCAGAGGAGTACTCCATCCCACGTGGTTGGCCAATCCTGTAGTCGTGCGCAAGGCAAACGGGAAATGGAGGCTTTGCATCGATTTCACCGATGTTAACAAAGCTTGTCCCAAAGACCCATTTCCTTTGCCACGCATTGACCAGATTGTTGAATCCACAGCTGGGTGTGATTTGCTTTCATTTCTTGATGCATACTCCGGGTATCATCAGATCTTCATGGCAGAGGAGGATGAAGAGAAAACCGCATTTATTACTCCATGTGGCACGTACTGCTTTGTACGAATGCCTTTCGGATTAAAAAATGCCGGTTCAACATTTGCAAGAGTAGTCCATATTGCTCTCGAGCCACAAATACACAGAAATGTGGAAGCCTACATGGATGATATAGTGGTCAAGAGCAAGGACAGAACAACCCTTATCCAAGACTTGGACGAGACTTTTGCAAATCTGCGCAAGATCAGCCTCAAGCTCAACCCAGAGAAGTGCGTGTTCGGGGTTCCCTCCGGCAAGCTTCTCGGGTTCTTCGTGTCTCGGCGGGGAATTGAAGCCAACCCCGACAAGATCAGGGCCATTGAGCAGATTGAAGCCCCGAAGCGCGTCAAAGATGTTCAGAAACTTGCCGGTTGCGTGGCTGCTCTCAGCAGGTTTATCTCTCGGTCTGCTGAGCGTGCCCTGCCATTTTTCAAACTATTGAAAAAGGCAGGTCCAATGAAATGGACTCCGTACGCGGAGGCTGCGCTGCAAGACCTGAAGAGATACCTGTCCTCCCCTCCAATACTTGTCGCGCCTAAACCACAAGAGAAGTTGCTGCTGTACATAGCGGCAACCAATCAAGTGGTTAGTGCTGCGTTAGTGGCAGAGAGGGAGGCAGATGATGAGCCAGCAACCGCGGCAAGCGCATCCAGCGACAAGCAGGGGCTTCCCTGACAAGCTCTGGTCCCAACAAAGATGAACCCGCGCTGATACACGAGGAGATACGGAAGAAAATGGTGCAGCGCCCAGTTTACTTTGTCAGTTCCCTCTTGCAGGGGGCTAGGTCAAGGTACTCTGGTGTGCAGAAACTGCTTTTCGGCCTTCTCATGGCCTCGAGAAATCTGCGCCATTACTTCCAAGCACATGAGATCACGGTGGTCACTCGCTTTCCGCTGAAGAGGATACTGCAGAATCCTGAAGCGACAGGCAGGATTGTTGAGTGGGCACTGGAACTGTCAAGCTTTGGTCTCAAGTTTGAAAGCACTTCAACTATCTAGAGCAGAGCATTGGCAGAATTCATAGCGGAATGGACGCCAACTCCGGACGAAGAAACCCCGGAGACGAGCATCCCCGACAAAGAAGCGAGCAAAGAGTGGCTGATGTACTTTGATGGTGCTTTCTCACTGCAAGGCGCCAGCGCCGGTGTGCTGCTTATCGCGCCCACCGGGGAGCACCTCAAGTACATAGTCCAGATGCACTTTCCCAAGGAGCAAGCAACAAACAATACTGCAGAGTATGAGGGATTGCTTGCCGGTCTCAGGATCGCGGCAGACCTTGGGATTAAGAAGCTCATTGTCAGGGGTGACTCACAGCTTGTCGTCCGCCAAGTAAACAAGAATTATCAGAGCCCGTTGATGGAAGCTTACGTCGACGAAGTGAGAAAGCTAGAAGAGCGCTTTGACGGCCTACAAATGGAGCACGTTCCGAGAACTCAGAACGCCATTGCTGATGGCCTGTCAAAGTGCGCTGCACTTAAGTTACCTATGGAACCAGGGACCTTTGTGCTCAAGCTGACTCAACCGTCCGTAACACCATCAACTGGACAAAGAAAGAAGAGGAAGTTGATTCCTGGTGGCCACCTGCCGGCAGAGCTTCCTGAAGCCGCCGCTAAGAAGGTCCCCAAGATCAACACCGAAGGCGCCGGTGAGCCAGATGCTCCGGCAAGCCCTAGGGTTTGTTCCGTTGAAGCTGAAGCTCCTGGCAAGCTCGTCGCGGAACGTCAAGCTCCGGCAGAAACACAGCTTCTCGCCGTAGAAGCGGATGTTCCCGCAGCAGTAGAGCTGCCTTTAGTCCTTGTTGTCGAGCCACAGGCTCCAACATGGGCGCAGCAGATTGTCCGTTTCCTTCAGACGGGAGAACTTCCCAAAGAACAAGAAGAAGCCGAAAGAGTAGCCCGGTAGTCAAGTATGTACCAGTTCGTCGACAAGACGCTGTACAGAAGAAGACTCAACGGTGTGAAATTGAGGTGCATTCCCCGGGAAGACGGACAGAAGCTGTTGGCAGAGATACACGGAGGCGTATGTGGTCACCACATTGGCGCAAGAGCACTCGTCGGCAAAGCATTCCGGCAAGGTTTCTTCTGGCCAACAGCCCTCCAGGATGCAACTGCACAAGTAACCAAGTGTGAAGCGTGCCAGTTCCATTCCAAGCAGATACACCAGCCAGCTCAAGCTCTCCAGACGATCCCTTTATCCTGGCCATTTTCGGTCTGGGGGCTCGACATCCTCGGCCCCTTCCCCCGAGCTGTCGGGGGCTTTGTGTACTTGTACGTCGCAATCGACAAGTTCACAAAGTGGCCGGAAGTGGAACCAGTGAGGAAGGTGACCGCACAGTCAGCCGTCAAGTTCTTCAGGTCGATTGTTTGCCGCTTCGGGATCCCTAACCGGATAATCACCGATAACGGCACACAATTCACGAGCCACGCCTTCATGCAGTGCGTCCAAGATCTCGGTGCCAAAGTCTGCTTCGCCTCTGTTGCTCACCCAAGGAGCAACGGTCAAGCGGAGAGGGCAAACGCCGAGGTGCTGCGCGGGCTCAAGACCAGAACTTTTGACAGGCTGCACAAGTGTGGAAGAAACTGGATCGAGGAGCTACCAGTGGTTCTTTGGTCGATCAGAACGACACCAAATCGAGCCACTGGACAGACACCCTTATCTCTAGTCTATGGAGCAGAGGCAGTTACCCCCACGGAACTCGTATACGGGTCACCTCGAGTGCTCGCTTATGATGAGCTTGAGCAAGAGCGGCTGCGGCAAGAGGATGCGCTGCTCCTTGAGGAAGATCGTCTCCAGGCTGCTGTGCGAGCTGCTCGCTACCAGCAAGCTCTGCGCCGCTACCACAGCCGCAGAGTCAATGCCAGGAGTCTCGAGGAAGGCGACCTTGTTCTTCGGCGCGCTCAGTCCGCCAAGAATTCCAACAAGTTGACGCCGAAGTGGGAAGGTCCTTACCAGGTGAGACGAGTCACCAGGCCTGGCGCTGTCCGCCTGGAGACCGAAGACGGAATTCCAGTAAGCAACTCCTGGAACATCGAGCATCTTTGCAAGTTTTACCCGTAAGGCGCGGTTGTCGGACCCCGTCCGGCAACCACCTCCCTGTGCAAGTCTTGCCGCTGCTGCATGTAATCCTTTGTACAGAGCCAGGCGCAGACCCTGGCGCAGAAACAGATATCCTCACGGAACTCGTATACGGGTCACCTCGAGTGCTCGCTCATGATGAGCTTGAGCAAGAGCGGCTGTGGCAAGATGACGCGCTGCTCCTTGAGGAAGATCGTCTTCAGGCCGCTGTGCGAGCCTTCGCTCCCAGCCCGTGCCAGAAGCTTCGAGGAAGGCGACCTTGTTCTTTGGCGCGTTCAGTCGGCCAAGATCCAAACAAGTCGACGCCGATGTGGGAAGGCCCTTACCGGGTGAAACGAGTCACCAGGCCTGGCACTGTCCGCCTGGAGACCGAAGATGGCACGCCAGTGAACAACTCCTGGGACATCGAGCCTCTTTGCAAGTTTCGTTCGTAAGGCGCGGTTGTCGGACCCCGTCCGGCAACCACCTCTCTGTGCGAGTCTTGCCGCTGTTGCATGTAAACCTCTGTACAGAGCCAGGCGCAGACCCTGGCACCAGAAATTGAAGCGCTGCATACCCCGGGGGCTATAGCATGCATGCTAGATTGAGTCTGAGTCTCGTCCTTGGTTAGGGTCGATAGTCCCTAACAGCGGCTAACCCCTAGCTTAGAGGTCGAGAGTCCGTCCCTTTGCTTTTCCTTCGTTCGCAGGGCTCGCACGTCCTGGCCAGGCCACCTGGAGACGAAAAGGAGAAGAAGGGCGTGCCGGCACCTGGGCCCCGGCAAGAATGCCGGGGGCTGCGAACGCCAAGATGTCACCCCCGGCAAGCCAGAGTTGCCGGGGGTTGCGGTATCAGATAAGTTTTCATCCCTCTTCATGCATCCTCTTATGGACTGGGGAATGCGAAACCCCGTTTCTTCCCGGAAACTGCCGTGCTCCCCCGACTCTAGGCCCTGGAGCGCGTTCCCGGGGCCAAGTTCGGTCGTAGTCGCGGCAGCAGAAGGGATGAAACGAGGAGGCCGTGCCCACCTCGTTCCCACCTCCGTCAAAGGCGTGAGAAAGGTCGAGCGGCGTGGGAAGGCGGCAGGGCTTGTTGTCGAGGAATGGAATGCCTGTCCGAAAGATACCAAGGATTTGCTCCTTGGCGTGGGTTCGACCCGCGAGGCAAATAACCCGGCAAACATCCCATTTTCATTAAAAAACATCCCATACAGGTACAGTCCATAGAGGATGAAAAACATGAAAGAGAGGATTACAAAATACAGCTAAGGGCCCGAAGGCTCACAATTAAAAAGATAAGGTGCCCGTAATCCTTTTCCTGTCCCTCTCTTCAGGAGGTAGAACAAGCAGGCGAAAAGGGAAAAGGGGCGCCAAGGCGAGCTACAGGTGCCAGAAGACACCAAGAGAACATCCGGGGGCCGGACGGAGATGGCGACGCCGGGAGAAGGGTGCGAAGGAGGGGCGGCAGGACGTCAGCACGCTGTCGAGGGCACCACGCCCTCATACTCCGACCTGACGGCCTTGTCGCCAGCCCTCTTCCCCTTCCACGACCTCCCTACGCCAGCCGCCCAAGGAGACGCCCCCGGGGAGTTCAAGAAGACGGCGCCGCGGATGACGGGGTCGCCGGTGCCGCACGAGACGGCGCCCGACTCCTAGTCGGAGCCGCCGTCCTGCCGCCCGCCACCCTCACCATCACTGCCGCTCTCCTCCTCGTCACTCTCGCTCGAGGAGGAGCCTTCGCTATCGGAGGAGCTGTCCACGCAGCACTTCGCCCGGGTGCCGAAGCACCCGAAGACCTTGACGGAAAGGAGATCGCTCTCCACCAGCTTAAAATGGAGGGTGAGTCCTCCCGTCAAGCTGTGGATGCGGGCGAACGTCTTCCACCCTCGATCGAGATACATCACACCAGGGGCTGGGAACGCCACGCGGACTCGCGTGCCGCTGATCCCACAGCCCCTCATGTGTAATCTCAGAGTCTCGGGTGGGTCCGACTCCATCGCGCCCGCGAACGGAGCCGGAAGCCGGAGGCGACGACGAGGCGCCCGGCGCAGCTTGACGAAGAACTCGCAAGGGTTGTCCCCTATATGGACCGCCGCGGAGGGAGGAGCCGCCGGCGGGGGCGAAGCTGGCGCGTCGCCCCGTCCGCCTCTTCCCCGAGCGCCTCGACCTCGTCCACGACCTCGCCCCCTCCCTCTTCCCCTTACGGCTGGCTCTGCCACCACGAGTGAGGAAAAGGGGAGGGAGCGCTGTCTGGCGGCGACCCTCGCCGCCACCGATAAAGGCCCAGGATTCCCTTTCTCCATGGCAAATGAGAGAAAGGGGAGCAGAAGCTGAAGAAAGGAGGAGACGGGAGAGTGCGGGCTTCGATGCTCCCTTCCCGCTCCTTATAAAGGAGCGAAGTGGTAGCCCAGCCGCCCCGCTCAGCGAATCAAGGCATAGGAAGAACAAGGAGGCGGGCCGACCCGTCCCCTCTGCTCGCAACGGCCCAGGTTCCCGCTCCCGCCGTCCGCGATCCCAAATGCATGGGAGCTGCGTGGCGGAGATGCAGAACTGAGGCGACGGATGGGGCGGCCTCACCCTACCCCGTGATCTCGGGGAGTGGGCGCTTCGGAAATCGCGCACCAGCCCCGTCCAGGAAATGCGCCACGCCCCCACGCCTACCTCCGTTTGGAGGAGAGGGCGTGGGCCGTTCCCCTTCATCATGGCTTGACGCATGCTCGCGGGGCTTAGCCCCACGCGTGCGCGCCGCCCGCGTCACCCACCACGCCGTGTTCGACGCGCGCCATTACAAGCGTGCGCGATGGAAGCGGAGAGATACGCGGCGCGACCTAGGCCGCGCGTGCCCGTGCACTGTTTTGGGCCTGGCCCAACAGCGCTCGGCACCGTGTCTGGCCCAGGCCCGGGGGCTCCTGTCGGTGTACTAGAGTAGGGGTACCCTTGTACCCCGAACTTGTGCACGGGCAGTTGCAGCGTCCCGCGGCAAGGCCTGCCAGGTCACCGCCAAGATTCCTTGTGGTCCCTCTGAAGACCATTCAAGAACAAAGTACTCAAGACAAGACCCCGGCAAGAGGATCTTGCCGGGAAAAAGGCAAGACCCCGGCAAGAGGAGCTTGCCAGGAAGGCCATCAGAAGCGTCCCAAGACCCCGGCAAGAGGCGCTTGCCGGGAAGGCCGTCCGAGGCATTCCAAGGAACTTGCCGCGGCGCGCTACGCGCCCCGACAAGGCCCGGTGAGCGACAAGCTCCCGAAAGCGACAAGTCGACAGCCGCGGCAAGGCGCTTGCCGCGGCAAGCCCCCACTCCACGCCCGCGCTCCAGCACATCCACCCACGTGTCGCTCCGGGGCCCCTCCCGAGCGCACGTGGCAGGAGGCTGTGCAGCTAGGGCCGTGCGGTGGCACGAAGGCGCTGACAAGACAACCACCGTGGCAAGACGGTGGCGTCCCTAGCGGTCCCTTTCGGTGCTGTCTAGGCGACACAGACGGGCATTTAATGCCCTTGTCCCCTGCCGTCAGGGTTAGGTATGATAACACTGTAGCAGCTAGCTGTGCCTACTACAGCACCTAGCTGTGCCTACCCACGGCACCCTTTCCACTTTTGCCCTTGGCCCCCGTTGCTCTATGTCGGTAACCCCTTGAGTATAAAAGGAGGCCCGTGTGCAACGTAGAGGGGGTCGGCCACCTCGAGAACCCTCGCGAGGTTTAGCATTTCCACACTCACACTCGCCCTCGCTCCCGAGCGAGAGATCAATACCAATCCACAAAGCAGGAGTAGGGTTTTACGCATCCTTGCGGCCCGAACCTGGGTAAATCGTTCGTGTGCTCCGCCTCGATTTACCCCTCGCACGACCAACCGCCCGCTTGCTCCGCCTCGATCTGCTCTTTGCGCAACCTCCGCCCCCCGCCGAACCAAAAAGGGACTCGGTTCGCCGGTCCCATAGGTGCCCGTGGATCAGAAACCCCGGCAAACGGCGCCAGAAATCCTTCTTGCTACCTCTTGAGCTTGCGTTAGTGTTCCCTTGAAGAGGAAAGGTAGCAAAGTAGGGTAAGTATTTCCCTCGGTTTTTAAGAACCAAGGTATCAATCCAGTAGGAGACAATGCACAAGTCACCTAGTACCTGCACAAACAATCAAGAACCTCACAACCAACGTGATAAAGGGGTTGTCAATCCCTTCACGGTCACTCGCAAAAGTGAGATCTGATAGAGATAGTAAAGTAAATATTTTTGGCATTTTTGTTGTATAGATTGAAAAGTAAAGATTGCAAAATAGTAAACGAGATGCGATGTAAATAAAAGAGATGCAATATAATAAGAAAGAGACCCGGGGGCCATAGGTTTCACTAGTGGATTCTGTCAAGATAGCATGTATTACAGTGGGTGAACAAATTACTGCCGAGCAATTGATAGAAAAGTGCATAGTTATGAAGATATCTAAGGCAATGATCATGTATATAGGCATCACATTCGTGTCAAGTAGATTGAAATGATTCTGCATCTACTACTATTACTCCACACATCGACCGCTATCCAACATGCATCTAGAGTATTAAGTTCATAAGAACAGAGTAACGCTTTAAGCAAGATGACATGATGTAGAGGGATAAACTCAAGCAATATGATATAAACCCCATCTTTTTATCCTCGATGGCAACAATAAAATACATGCCTTGCTGCCCCTACTGTCACTGGGAAAGGACACCACAAGATTGAACCCAAAGCTAAGCACTTCTCCCTTTGCAAGAAAGATCAATCTAGTAGGCCAAACTAAACCGATAATTCGAAGAGACTTGCAAAGATATCAAATCATGCATATAAGAATTCAGAGAAGAACCAAATAATATTCATAGATAATCTTGTTCATAAACCCACAATTCATCGGATCTCAGCAAACACACCGCAAAAGAGTATTACATCGAATAGATCTCCAAGAACATCGAGGAGAACATTCTATTGAGAATCAAAGAGAGAGAAGAAGCCATCTAGCTAATATCTATGGACCTGAAGGTCTGTGGTAAAATACTCACGCTTCATCGGAGAGGCTATGGTGTTGATGTAGAAGCCCTCTGTGATCGATTCCCCCTCCGGCAGATCGCCGGAAAAGGCCCCAAGATGGGATCTCACGCGTAAAGAAGATTGCGGCGATGGAAAAGTGGTTTTGTGGCTCTTTGTGATCGATCTAGGGTATAAGAGTATATATAGGCGGAAGAAGTACGTCGGTGGAGCTAAAGGGGCCCACGAGGGTGGGGGCACGCCTACCCCCCTGGGCGCTCCCTCCTGCCTCGTGGCGTTCCAGACTTCAACTCCAAGTCTTCTGGTTTGCTTTCGGTCCAAGAAAGATCATCGCGAAGGTTTCATTCCGTTTGGACTCCGTTTGGTATTCCTTTTCTGCAAAACTCTAAAATAGGCAAAAAAACAGAAATTGGCACCAGGCCTTCGGTTAATAGGTAAGTCCCAAAAATAATATAAAAGAGCATATTAAATCTCATTAAACATCCAAAACAGATAATATAATAGCATGGAACAATCAAAAATTATAGATACATTGGAGACGTATCACTGATGACCCACAAGTATAGGGGATCTATCGTAGTCCTTTTGATAAGTAAGAGTGTCGAACCCAACGAGGAGCAGAAGGAAATGATAAGCAGTTTTCAGTAAGGTATTCTCTGCTAGCACTAAAATTATCGGTAATAGATAGTTTTCTGATAAGGTAATTGGTAACGGGTAACAAGTAATAAAAGTAAATAAGGCGCAACAAGATGGTCCAATCCTTTTTTGTAGCAAAGGACAAGCCTGGACAAACTCTTATATAAAGGAAAGCACTCCCGAGGACACATGGGAATTATCATCAAGCGAGTTTTCATCATGTTCATATGATTCACGCACGGTACTTTGATAATTTGATATGTGGGTGGACCGGTGCTTGGGTACTACCCTTACTTGGACAAGCATCCTACTTATTATTAACCCCTCTTGCAAGCATCATCAACTACAAAAGAAGTATTAAGGAAAACCTAACCATAGCATGAAACATATGGATCCAAATCGGCCTTTAAGCTTCTGTCACTCTAGTAACCCATCATCTACTTATTACTTCCCAATGCCTTCCCCTAGGCCCAAATAATGGTGAAGTGTCATGCAGTCGACGTTCACATGACACCACTAGAGGAAAGACAACATACAACTCATCAAAATATCAAACGAATACCAAATTCACATGACTACTTATAGCAAGACTTCTCCCATGTCCTCAAGAACAAACGTAACTACTCACAAATCATATTCATGTTCATAATCAGAGGGGTATTAATATGCATAAAGGATCTGAACATATGGTCTTCCACCAAATAAACCAACTAGCATCAACTACAAGGAGTAATCAACACTACTAGCAACCCACATGTACCAATCTGAGGTTTTGAGACAAATATTGGATACAAGAGATGAACTGGGGTTTTAGATGAGATGGTGCTGGTGAATATGTTGATGGATATTGACCCCCTCCCGATGAGAGGGTCGATGGTGATGATTCCCCCCTCCCAGAGGGATGTTTCCCCGACAGAACAGCTCCGCCGGAGCCCTAGATTGGTTCCGCCTCATGGCGGTGGAGTTTCTCTCGAGAGATTGCTTATGATTTTTTTCCAGGGCGAAATACTTCATATAGCCAAAGATGGGCACCGGAGGCCTTCCAGGGGGCCCACGAGACAGGCTCCGCCGGAGCCCTAGATTGGTTCCGCCTCATGGCGGTGGAGTTTCTCTCGAGAGCTTGCTTATGAATTTTTTTCCAGGGCGAAAGACTTCATATAGCCAAAGATGGGCACCGTTGGCCTTCCAGGGGGCCCACGAGACAGGGGGTGCGCCTAGGGGGGTAGGGCGCGCCCCCACCCTCGTGGACGGTGGGTGGCCCCCCTCTAGTGCTTCCTTCGCCCAATATTTTTTATATATTCTAAAAATGACTCCCGTGGAGTTTCAGGACTTTTGGATTTGTGCAGAGTAGGTCTCTAATATTTGCTCCTTTTCCAGCCCAGAATTACAGCTGCCGGCATTCTCCCTCTTCGTGTAAAACTTGTAAAATAAGAGAGAATAGGCATAAGTACTGTGACATAATGTGTAATAACAGTCCATAATGCAATAAATATCGATATAAAAGCATGATGCAAAATGGACGTATCAACTCCCCCAAGCTTAGACCTCGCTTGTCCTCAAGCGGAAGCCGATATCGAAAAATATGTCCACATGTTTAGAGATAGAGGTGTCGATAAAATAAAATACGGACATGAGGGCATTATGATCATTCTTAGAACAACAATATATATATATTGTCATATGATTTCTTATGCTAAAGTAACAATTCATTCACAATTTCAAGTATGAATCAGAAACTTCATTGAAAACTAACAAACTATAATCTCAGTCATTGGAGCAATTGCAATTTATCATAACATTGGAAAGAGTCAATATAAGAGCTTTTCAGCAAGTCCGCATACTCAACTATCATTTAGTCTTTCATAATTGCTAACACTCACGCAATACTTATGGGTATGAAGTTTTAATCGGACACAGAGAAAGCTTTGGACTTATAGTTTTGCCTCCCAACCTTTTACCTCAAGGGTAATGTCAACAATAATAGTTCATGAAAACTCACATCCAATTAGCTATATATATCAGGATCTTTCCAACAAACAGTGCTTGCCAACGGATAAAATGTAAAAAGGAAAGGTGCAGATCACCATGACTCTTGTATAAAGTATAAGAAAAGAATAAAGGATAGGCCCTTCACAGAGGGAAGCAGAGGTTGTCATGTGTTTTTATGGTTGGATGCATGAAATCTTAATGCAAAAGAACATCACTTTATATTGCCACTTGTGATATGGACCTTTATTATGCAGTCCGTCCCTTTTATTTCTTCCACATCACAAGATCGTATAAAGCTTATTTTCTCCACACTAATAAATCATACATATCTAGAGGGCAATTTTTATTGCTTGTTACAATGACAACTTACTTGAAGGATCTTACTCAATCCATAGGTAGATGTGGTGGACTCCCATGGAAAAACTGGGTTTAAGGATATTTGGAAGCACAAGTAGTATCTCTACTTGGTGCAAAGAATTTGGCTAGCATAGGGGAAAAGGCAAGCTCAACATGTTGGATGATCCATGACAATATAATTTATTTCAGATGTAAGAAAACATAACCCATTACGTTGTCTTCCTTGTCCAACATCAACTTTTTAGCATGTCATATTTTCATGAGTGCTCACAATCATAAAAGATGTCCAAGATAGTATATTTATATGTGAAAACCTCTCTTTCTTTATTACTTCCTATTAATTGCAACGATGACCAAAACTATGTTTGTCAACTCTCAACAACTTTTATTCATCATACTCTTTATATGTGAAGTCATTACTCTCCATAAGATCCATATGATCTCTTTATTTCTTTTTATTCTTCCTTGTATTCCCTCAAGATCATAGCAAGATAATCAAGCCCTTGACTCAAAACTAATATTTATTATATATAGCTCACGGACTCGATTACATAGAAGGATCATAAAGCAAAACTCAAAACTAAATCATACTAAAACTTTATTCTACTAGATCAAGATATTATCAAAAGGATCAAACTTAGAAAAATGGTAAAGATAAAAGTGTGATGGTGATACGATACTGGGGAACTCCCCCAAGCTTGGCAGTTGCCAAGGGGAGTGCCCATACCCAATACTCAGTTCTCCTTTGGTGGTAGTGATGATGGAGTTGTTGATGATGTAGGCTTGTCGTCCAGCATCGAGCGCAGGAGATGCTTCAACTTACGAATAATGCCCTTGAGTGCGATGATATGCTCTTGCAATAGAATATTTTCACGAGTTAGATACTTGTTCTGCACCCAAACTATTTCAATCATCTTGAAAGCTTCAATTTCAGTAGGGGTAAGAAGATTGTAATGAGGTTGAAGAATGTCTTCTTCTTTAGCTGCCGGAGCTTGATCCTCTTTGGCCTTCTTGATCCCATCATCCTTGTTGATCTCCCCGGGTTCTTCTCTCTTCAGCTCTATCTTCATTAGCCAAGCATCGTCGCCCTCATTGTTGGAGGAGGGGGACGACATGATGCCGGGCCTTGACAACTCTGGCAGAAAACAGCTTGAAACAAAAACAAAGGATATTTGTGTGATACGGTGGTCAAAACCTTCGGGAGATTATATAATGAATTTTTACCGACCAAAAGAAGTATCGTGCAAGAAAACGGAGTCTGGAGGGCACACGAGGTGACCACGAGGCAGGGGGGCGTGCCCTCCACCCTCGTGGATGCTTCGTGTCCTTTCCAGACTGCTTCTTATTTTCCTATTTTCTTAATTATTCCAAAACGGAGAAAAAATGCTATTGGAACTGTTTTGGAGTCAGTTTACTTACCGTACCACATACCTCTTCCTTTTCGGGGGATGAAACATTCTGGAAGGTGTCCCTTATATACTCCTCCAGGGTTATGGTTTCAATAACATTAGTTTCAACATTTATAGAATTACCTAAGACATAGTGTTTGATTCTTTGGCCGTTCACCACCCTCGGATTTGTGCCTACGAAGTTATTGATTTTTATGGCACCGGAATGATAGACCTCCTTGATAACGTAAGGACCTTCCCATTTAGAGAGGAGTTTTCCTGCAAAAAATCTTAAACGAGAGTTGTATAACAATACATAATCACCTACATTAAACTCACATTTTTGTATCCTTTTGTCATGCCATCTTTTAACTTTTTCTTTAAACAGTTTGGCATTCTCATAAGCCCGGGTTCTCCACTCATCAAGTGAGCTAATGTCAAATAGTCTCTTCTCACCGGCAAATTTGAAATCATAATTGAGCTCTTTAATGGACCAATATGCCTTATGTTCTAGTTCAAGAGGTAAGTGGCATGCTTTACCATAAACCATCTTATATAGAGACATACCCATAGGATTTTTATATGCAGTTCTATAGGCCCATAATGCATCATCAAGTTTCTTGGACCAATTCTTTCTAGATGTATTAACAGTCTTTTACAAAATTAATTTAAGCTCTCTATTGCTCAGTTCTACTTGACCACTAGACTGTGGATGATATGGATATGTAATTCTATGATTAACATCATACTTATCAAGCATCTTACGAAAAGCACCATGAATAAAATGTGAACCACCATCAGTCATTAAATATATAGGGACTCCAAACCTCGGAAAAATAACTTCTTTAAGCATCTTAATAGAGGTGTTATGATCAGCACTACTAGTTGGATAGCTTCTACCCACTTAGTAACGTAATCAGCAGCAACTAAAATATGTGTATACCCATTAGAGGAAGGAAACGGTCCCATATAATCAAAGCCCCAAACATCAAATGGTTCAATAACAAGTGAAAAATTCATAGGCATTTCTTGACGTCTACTAATATTACCAATTCTTTGACATTCATCACAAGACAAGACAAACTTATGGGCATCTTTGAAGAGAGTAGGCCAATAAAAACCAGATTGCAATACCTTATGTGCAATTCTATCTCCAACATGGTGTCCTCGGAGTGACACTTGCGTAGGATCTGTTTCTGTTCATGCTCAGGTACAAAACGTCTAATAACACCATCTACTCCTTCCTTATAAAGGTGTGGGTCATCCCAGAAGTAATGTCTTAAATCATAGAAAAACTTTTTCTTTTGTTGGTATGTGAAACTAGGTGGTATGAATTTAGCAACAATGTAATTAGCATAATCAGCATACCATGGAGCAGTACAAGAAGCATTTATGACAGCTAATTGTTCATCAGGAAAGCTATCATCAATAGGTAGTGGGTCATCAAGAACATTCTCTAACCTAGACAAGTTGTCTGCAACATGGTTCTCAGCTCCTTTTCTATCAATAATATGCAAATCAAATTCTTGTAGTAGGAGAACCCATCTAATAAGTCTAGGTTTAGCATCTTTCTTTTCCATAAGGTATTTAATAGCAACATGATCGGTGTGAACAGTTACTTTAGAATCAACAATATAAGGTCTGAACTTATCACAAGCAAATACAACTGCTAAAAATTCCTTTTCAGCAGTACCATAATTTCTCTGGGAACTGTCTAGAGTTTTACTAGCATATTGGATAACATTTAATTTCTTATCAACTCATTGTCCTAGAACAGCCCCTACAACATAATCACTAGCATCACACATAATTTCAAAGGGTAAATTCCAATCAGGAGGCTGAATAATAGGTGCAGAAATCAAGGCTTTCTTAAGTATTTCAAATGCTTCTACACAATCATCATCAAAGACAAAAGGAACATCTTTTTGTAAGAGATTAGTCAAAGGCCTGGAAATTTTTGAGAAGTCTTTAATGAACCTCCTATAAAAACTGGCATGACCAAGGAAACTTCTTATACCTTTAATGTCCTTTGGACACAACATCTTTTCAATAGCATCAACTTTAGCTTTATCAACTTCAATACCTCTTTCAGAAATTTTATGCCCCCAGACAATGCCTTCATTAACCATAAAGTGGCACTTCTCCCAATTCAAGACAATATTAGTTTCTTCACATCTCTGCAAAACTCAATCAAGGTTGCTTAAGCAATCATCAAAAGAAGTTCCATATACAGAAAATCATCCATGAATACCTCAACAATCTTTTCACAAAAGTTAGAGAATATAGCAGTCATACATCTTTGAAAGGTAGCACGTGCATTACATAAACAAAAAGGCATACGCCTATAAGCAAAGGTACCGAAAGGACAAGTAAAAGTGATCTTTTCCTGATCCTCTTTTGACACAGGTATTTGAGAGAAGCCAGAATAACCATCTAGAAAGCAAAATGTGTATGTTTGGATATAATCTTTCTAGCATTTGATCAATGAAAGGTAGAGGGTAATGATCTTTTTTAGTAGATTTATTTAGTTTGCGGAAATCAATTACCATTCTATAACACGTAACAATTCTTTGTGGGATCAATTCATCTTTATCATTAGGAACAATAGTAATACCTCTCTTCTTAGGGACACAATGGACAGGACTTACCCACTGACTATCAGCAACAGGATAAATTATACATGCCTCTAGGAGCTTTAGTATTTCTTTTCTTACCACTTCTTTCATCTTAGGATTCAACCGTCGTTGGTGATCAACAACCATTTTAGTATCTTTTTCCAATTTTATTTTGTGCTGGCATAGAGTGGGACTAATGCCCTTAAGATCATCGAGAGTATATCCAATAGCAGCACGGTGCTTCTTCAGAGTTTTCAATAATTTCTCTTCTTCTTCTCTGAAAGGTTAGCACTAATAATAACAGGATATATCTTCTTTTCATCAAGATAAGCATATTTAAGAGTATCAGGCAACGGTTTAAGCTCAAACACGGGATCACCCTTGGGTGGAGGAGGATCCCCTAGAATTTCGACACGCAAGTTGTGTTTCAAAATGGGTCCCTATTTAAAGAATACTTCATCTATTTCCCTTCTTTCATTCCTAAACATATCATTTTCATGGTCTAGCAAATATTGTTCTAAAGCATCACTAGGAGGCACGGCAATAGAAGCAAGACCAATAATTTCATCTTTACTAGGCTATTCTTTATCATGGGGTTGTCTACAAAATTTAGCAAAATTAAAATCGTGAGACATATCCCCTAAACCAACAAAAACAATATCCTTTTGCAGTCTATATTAACATTAACAGTATTCAAGAAGGGTCTACCAAATATAATGGGACAAAAGTCACCTTGTGGGGAACCAAGAATAGGAAAATCAGTAGGATATCTAACTTTCCCACACAAGACTTCAACATCTCTAACAATCCCAACCGGTGAAATAGTATCTCTATTGGCAAGCTTAATTGTAACATCAATACCTTCTAACTCAGCAGGTGCAATATCATGCATAATTTCTTCATATAAAGAATGAGGTGTTGCACTAGCACTAGCACCCATATCACATAAGCCATGATAGCAATGATCTCCTACTTTAACAGAAATAACAGGCATGCCTACAACAGGTCTATGTTTATTTTTAGTATTGGGTCTAGCAATTCTAGCAGCTTCATCACAGAAGTAAATAACATGCCCATCAATATTATAAACTAAGAGATCTTTAACCATACCAATACTAGGTTCAACTTTAATTTGCTTAGAGGGTGTAGGTATTCTAGTATTACTCTTACGAACCACAGTTGAAGCTTTAGCATGATCCTTTATTCTAGTAGGGAAAGGTGGTTTCTCAATATAAGCGGTAGGAACAATAGGATCAACATTATAAGTGATAGTATTTTCTTCAAATTTAATAGATTCAACTACTTTTACTTCAATGGGAGGATGATATTTAAGCCACTTCTCCTTAGGGAAATCAACATGAGTAGCAAAGGATTCACAAAAAGAAGCTACTATCTCAGAGTCAAGTCCATATTTAGTGCTAAATTCATGAATAGCATCGGTATCCATAAAAGATTTAACACAATCAAACTTAGGTGTTATACCTGACTCCTTACCTTCGTCGAGTTCCCAATCTTCAGAGTTGCGTTTAATTCTTTCCAATAAATCCCATCTGAACTCAATAGTCTTCATCATAAAAGAACCAGTACAAGAAGTATCGAGCATGGAGCGATTATTGAGAGAAAGCCAAGCATAGAAATTTTGAATAATAATTTATCTTGAGAGCTCATGATTGGGGCATGAATATAACATTCACATAAGCCTCCCCCAAGCTAGAGCGATGCTTTCTCCTTCGTGAGGCCAAAACTTATATATATAATTACGATCACGATGAACCAGATGCATAGGATAAAACTTCTGATGAAATTCCAATTTCAATCGGTTGTAGTTCCATGATCCAATATCATCACTTCAAAGATAAAGGGAAGACCTTCTTCTTGATAACATCCTCGGGCATACCTGCAAGCTTAAATAATCCACAAACTTCATCCACATAGATTAGGTGCAAATCGGGATGCAATGTTCCATCTCCTGTAAAAGGATTAGCTAGCAGTTTCTCTATCATACCCGAAGGAATTTCAAAGTAAACATTTTCAGTAGGTTCAGTAGGTTGAGGAGCAACTCTTTGCTCTACTAGTAGGGGTGAATATACCTCGAATAAGCCCCTCAAAGGATTACTTTCCATAGTAACAAGTGACAGTAAATTTCAGCACACTATATAAATTTTCCTTACCAAATCCCACCTACCAAAGGTGCTTCACTCCCCGGCAACGGCGCCGGAAAAGAGTCTTGATGACCCACAAGTATAGGGGATCTATCGTAGTCCTTTTGATAAGTAAGAGTGTCGAAACCAACGAGGAGCAGAAGGAAATGATAAGCAGTTTTCAGTAAGGTATTCTCTGCAAGCACTGAAATTATCGGTAACAGATAGTTTTGTGATAAGGTAATTGGTAATGGGTAACAAGTAATAAAAGTAAATAAGGTGCATCAAGATGGCCCAATCCTTTTTTGTAGCAAAGGACAAGCCTGGACAAACTCTTATATAAAGGAAAGTGCTCCCGAGGACACATGGGAATTATCGTCAAGCTAGTTTTCATCACGTTCATTCATTCGCGTTCGGTACTTTGATAATTTGATATGTGGGTGGACCGGTGCTTGGGTACTGCCCTTACTTGGACAAGCATCCCACTTATGATTAACCCCTCTTGCAAGCATCCGCAACTACAAAAAAGTATTAAGGTAAACCTAACCATAGCATGAAACATATGGATCCGAATCAGCCCCTTACGAAGCAATGCATAAACTAGGGTTTAAGCTTCTGTCACTCTAGCAACCCATCATCTACTTATTACTTCCCAATGCCTTCCCCTAGGCCCAAATAATGGTGAAGTGTCATGTAGTCGACATTCACATGACACCACTAGAGTAAAGACAACATACAACTCATCAAAATATCGAACGAATACCAAATTCACATGACTACTTATAGCAAGACTTCTCCCATGTCCTCAGGAACAAACGTAACTACTTACAAATCATATTCATGTTCATAATCAAAGGGGTATTAATATGCATAAAGGATCTAAACATATGATCTTCCACCAAATAAACCAACTAGCATCAACTACAAGGAGTAATCAACACTACTAGCAACCCACAGGCACCAATCTGAGGTTTTGAGACAAAGATTGGATACAAGAGATGAACTAGGGTTTGAGATGAGATGGTGATGGTGAAGATGTTGATGGAGATTGACCCCCTCCCAATGGAGGATCGATGGTGATGACAATGGTGATGATTTCCCCCTCCCGGAGGGATGTTTCCCTGGCAAAATAGCTCCACCAGAGCCCTAGATTGGTTCCGCCAAGGTTCCGCCTCGTGGTGGCGGAGTTTCGTCTCAAGAGCTTGCTTATGATATTTTCCAGGGCGAAAGACTTCATATAGCCAAAGATGGGCACCGGAGGCTGATAACCCACAAGTATAGGGGATCGCAACAGTTTTCGATAAGTAAGAGTGTCGAACCCAACGAGGAGCTAAAGGTAGAACAAATATTCCCTCAAGTTCTATCGACCACTGATACAACTCTACGCACGCTTGACGTTCTCTTACCTAAAACAAGTATGAAACTAGAAGTACTTTGTAGGTGTGGTTGGATAGGTTTGAAGATAATAAAGAGTACGTAAATAAAAATTAGGGGCTGTTTAGATAAAGAAACAATAAAGTAAATATAGCGAGTGTGGAAAAGTGGTGGTAGGAGTTGCGAAATTTCCCCTAAGCAATTGACTACTATACTAGACCGATAGCAAGTATTATGTGGGAGAGGCCACTGCTAGCATGTCATCCCTGACTTGGAATTCTATGCACTTATGATTGGAACTATTAGCAAGCATCCGCAACTACTAATGTTCATTAAGGTAAAACCCAACCATAGCATTAAGATATATTGGTCCCCCTTCAATCCTGTATGCATCAATTTCTATGCTAGGTTGAAGCTTCTGTCACTCTTGCCCTCCAATACATAGTCCTATCAACATACAACTAACCCTATGATGTGATCCACGCGTGCGCTATGATGGGCACCAAAGGGCAGCAACATAACCACAAGAAAATTAAATCAATCATAGCAATTCATCAACCACCGATAGGACAACGAAAATCTACTCAGACATCATAGGATGGCAACACATCATTGGATAATAATATGAAGCATAAAGCACCATGTTCAAGTAGAGGGTACAGCGGGTTGCGGGAGAGTGGACCACTGTAGATAGAGGGGGGAAGGTGATGGAGATGTTGGTGAATATGGCGGCGGTGTTGGTGAAGATCGCGGTGATGATGATGATGGCCACGGCGGCGTTCTGGCGCCACCGGAGGAGAGGGGGGAGGGGCCCCCTTCTTCCTCTTCTTCCTTGACCTCCTCCCTAGATGGGAGAAGGGTTTCCCCTCTGGTCCTTGGCCTCCATGGCATGGGAGGGGCGAGAGCCCCTCCGAGATTGGATCTATCTCTTTGTTTCTCTCTGGTTCTGCGTTCTGTTCTGGCTCTATTTCACCGTTTCGTGTATATATGGAGATCTGTAACTCCGATTGGCCTGAAACCTTCGCCGTGATTTTTTTCCGAATATTAGCTTTCTTGCGGCAAAAGAAGAGCGTCAACCGCCTTACGGCGCGCCCCCTGCCTCATGACCACCTAGGGCACTGGTTCACGTTGATTTTCCTTCCGAATTTTCCATATTTTCCAAAAATAAGCTCTGTCCATTTTTATCCCGTTTGGACTCCGTTTGATATGGATATTCTGCGAAACCAAAAACATGCAACAGATAGGAACTGGCATTGGGCACTGGATCAATATGTTAGTCCCAAAAATAATATAGAAAGTTGCCAAAAAGTATATGAAAGTTGAATAATATTGGCATGGAACAATCAAAAATTATAGATACGACGGAGATGTATCAGCATCCCCAAGCTTAATTCCTGCTCGTCCTCGAGTAGGTAAATGATAAAAAAGATAATTTTTGATGTGGAATGCTACCTAGCATAATCTTGATCATATGTCTAATCATGGCATGAATATTAAGACACGAGTGATTCAAAGCAATAGTCTATCATTTGACATAAAAACAATAATACTTCAAACCTACCAATAAAGCAATCATGTCTTTTCAAAATAACATGGCCAAAGAAAGTTATCCCTACAAAATCATATAGTCTGGCTATGCTCCATCTTCACCACACAAAATATTCACATCATGCACAACCCCGATGACAAGCCAAGCAATTGTTTCATACTTTTGACGTTCTCAAACCTTTTCAACTTTCACGTAATACATGAGCGTGAGCCATGGACATAGCACTATAGGTGGAATAGAATGGTGGTTGTGGAGAAGACAAAAAGGAGAAGATAGTCTCACATCAACTAGGCGTATCAACGGGCTATGGAGATGCCCATCAATAGATATCAATGCGAGTGAGTAGGGATTGCCATGCAACGGATGCACTAGAGCTATAAGTATATGAAAGCTCAGCAAAGAAACTAGTGGGTATGCATCCAACTTGCTTGCTCATGAAGACCTCAGGCATTTGAGGAAGCCCATCATCAGAATATACAAGCCAAGTTCTATAATGAAAATTCCCACTAGTATATGAAAGTGATAACTCAAGAGACTCTCTATATGAAGAACATGGTGCTACTTTGAAGCACAAGTGTGGAAAAAGGATAGTAGCACTGCCCCTTCTCTCTTTTTCTCTCATTTTTTTGTTTTTTTTTGTTTTTTGTTTTTTTGGTGGGCTTCTTTGGCCTCTTTTTTTATTTGGGCTTCTTTGGCCTCTTTTATTTTTTGTAAAGTCTGGAGTCTCATCCCGACTTATGGGGGAATCATAGTCTCCATCATCCTTTCCTCATTGGGGCAATGCTCTAATAATGATGATCATCACACTTTTATTGACTTACAACTCAATATTACAACTCAATGTCTAGAACAAAGTATGGCTCTATATGGATGCCTCCGGCGGTGTACCGGGATGTGCAATGATCTAGCGTAGCAATGACATCAAAAAACGGGCAAGCCATGAAAACATCATGCTAGCTATCTTACGATCATGCAAAGCAATATGACAATGAATGCTCAAGTCATGTATATGATGATGATGGAAGTTGCATGGCAATATATCTCGGAATGGTTATGGAAATGCCATGATAGGTAGGTATGGTGGCTGTTTTGAGGAAGGTATATGGTGAGTTTATGGTACCGGCGAAAGTTGCGCAGTACTAGAGAGGCTAGCAACGGTGGAAGGGTGAGAGTGCATATAATCCATGGACTCAACATTAGTCATAAAGAACTCACATACTTATTGCAAAAATCTATTAGTCATCGAAACAAAGTACTACGCGCATGCTCCTAGGGGGATAGATTGGTAGGAAAAGACCATCGCTCGTCCCCGACCGCCACTCATAAGGAAGACAATCAGTAAATAAATCATGCTCCGACTTCGTTACATAACGGTTCACCATACGTGCATGCTACGGGAATCACAAACCTCAACACAAGTATTTCTACAATCCACAACTACCCACTAGCATGACTCTAATATCACCATCTTTATATCGCAAAACTATTGCAAGGAATCAAACATGTCATATTCAGTGATCTACAAGTTTTATGTAGGATTTTATGACTAACCGTGTGAATGGCCAATTCCTGTCATCTCTCTAAATAGATATAAGTGAAGCAAGAGAGTTTAATTCTTTCTACAAAAGATATGCCCGTGCTCTAACAAATATAAGTGAAGCAAAAAAGCATTCTACAAATGGCGGTTGTCTAAGTGAAGAGAAACAGGCAATCCAAACTTCAAATGATATAAGTGAAGCACATGAAGCATTCTATAAAGCCATACTCAAAGAATATAAGTGAAGTGCAAAGAGCATTCTATAAATCAACCAAGGACTATCTCATAACAGCATGGTGCAAAAAATAAACATGAAAACTAAAGCAAAGACGCTCCAAGATTGCACATATCGCATGAACAAAACGAATCCGAAAACATACCGATACTTGTTGAAGAAAGATGGGATGCCTCCCCAGCATCCCCAAGCTTAGACGCTTGAGTCTCCTTGAATATTTACTTGGGGTGCCTCAGGCATCCCCAAGCTTGAGCTCTTTCCTCTCTTCCTTCTTCTCACATCGAAACCTTCTCGATCATCGAACACTTCATCCACACAAAACTTCAACAGAAAACTCGGTAAGATCCGTTAGTATAATAAAGCAAATCACCACTATAAGTACTGTTGCAAACCAATTAATATTTTGTTTTTTCATTGTGTCTACTGTAGTATAACTTTTTCATGGCTTAATCCACTGATATAAATTGATAGTTTCATCAAAACAAGCAAACTATGCATCAAAAACAGAATCTGTCTAAACCAGAATAGTCTGTAGCAATCTGAACATTAACCATACTTCTGATACTTGAACAATACTTCCAAAATTAGGAAAAATAAAAAAATTGTATAGGAAGAGAGTTCAAAAAGAATCAGAACCATTTGACGTTCCATCTAAAAATGTAAAATCGCTCACTACAGCCAAAGTTTCTGTCCTGCACCGTTCAAACCATCAAGAAAATGTAAACATCCTAAAGGCAAACCTTGGCACATTATTTTTATAATACAATGGAATTGTACAATGGGATAATTATTTTTGTTGAAAAGTTTCTGTAATCAAGATTCACAAAGTTGCCGTGAGCATGAACAAATTTCACGGAGCTCTTCCACTTCAACAGTGCTTGTCTTTCTCACTTTCACTTTCCTTTTTTAAAAGCTTTGGGTTCCCCTCTTTATTTTTGTTGTTTTTAAACTATATGAAAGCACTAAACAGAAATAAATGACTCTCTAAAACTTCCGGGTTGTCTCCCTGGCAGCGCTTTCTTTAAAGCCATTAAGCTAGGCATATAGTGCTCAAGTAGTGAATCCACCCGGATCCCAAGGTATATCAAAGCCAATTTTAATTAACAATGATTTGTAATTTAGTAGTGAGCACAAAGCAACATATATCAAGCAATGACAAAGTCTAACTCTCTTCCTATGCATCGGCATGTCATAAAAGAACAATTCATGCACACCTAGTAAAGGCTAATGCATAGTATAAACAGTTTCTTGCAATTTTATCATGTTGGAAACATAGAGAGGTGGAGATATAGTTCCTCTCTCATAATAATTGCAAGTAGGAGCAGCAAGCACATGCATATTATATTTATCGAAATCATCATGTGCAACGGTAAAAGGCAACCCATCAATATAATCCTTAATAAGTGCAAACTTCTCCGATATGGTATAATCGGGAGAATTCAAAAAGATAATAGGACTATCATGTGTGGGTGCAATAGCAACAATTTAATGTTTAACATAAGGAACTTATCAAGTCCATCTTCAAAAGCATAATTCATATTGGCATCTTGGCCATAAGCATAGCAAGCATCATCAAAAAGGGATATTTCAAAAGAATCATAGGGATCATAACAGTCATCATAGCAATCATCCTTCGATAAGCACGAAGGGGAATTAAACAATGTATGAGTTGAAAAGTTACTCTCATTAGAAGGTGGGCACGGGTGATCAATCCGCTCTTCCTCCTTTTGTTCTTCGCTCTCCTCATCATATTTTTCATCCAATGGGCTCACAGTTTCATCAATTTCTTCTTCCATAGACTCCTGCAAAATATTAGTCTCTTCTTGGACAGCGGAGTATTCCTCAATATATTGTTTAACATAGGTATTAGAAGCATAATTATCATAGCAATATTTAAGTACAGCAAAATTTTCAGATTTGTGAAAAGTAGCATCATACTTTTCAATCAAAGAAGCAATTTCAAAAGCACCCATATAAGCAACAAATTCTTCAATTTGTTGAACATCATAGTAATTATAAACACCTTTAGCATACGAAGATACGATTCCATTATCACTAAACTCACATTGATAGGGAAGGTGTTTCTTAGGGTTTTCGGAACAACAAGTAAAATCATATAATTCACATAAATTCCAAGCATAGCATTGCAAACGTTGAATTTGACTCCATAATAATTTCCCTTTTTCAGATATACGGTGTCGCACATAACAAGCATGCTCATCTAAAGATTTGCCCTCAACTAAGCTAGTTGGGGTTTCGGCACGAGCACATAGGGATCGAAGATGATCCAAGTAATAAGCTTCAGCAATGTGATAGATTTTGATTGGTTCTTCAACCATTGGATCAGTAGGTACAACTAATTTTTTTGGTATTTTGCGTTTCCTACCCATAACTGAAGATAGGAAACAACTAAGAACAACAAATAAAAATTATTAGTGATAAAGCAAACAAGCACACACGAGAATATTCACCCCACACTATTGCACCCCGGCAACGGCGCCAGAAAAAGGTCTTGATAACCCACAAGTATAGGGGATCGCAACAGTTTTCGATAAGTAAGAGTGTCGAACCCAACGAGGAGCTAAAGGTAGAACAAATATTCCCTCAAGTTCTATCGACCACCGATACAACTCTACGCACGCTTGACGTTCGCTTTACCTAGAACAAGTATGAAACTAGAAGTACTTTGTAGGTGTTGTTGGATAGGTTTGCAAGATAATAAAGAGTACGTAAATAAAAATTAGGGGCTGTTTAGATAAAGAAACAATAAAGTAAATATAGCGAGTGTGGAAAAGTGGTGGTAGGAGTTGCGAAATTGCCCCTAAGCAATTGACAACTATACTAGACCGATAGCAAGTATTATGTGGGAGAGGCCACTGCTAGCATGTCATCCCTGACTTGGAATTCTATGCACTTATGATTGGAACTATTAGCAAGCATCCGCAACTACTAATGTTCATTAAGGTAAAACCCAACCATAGCATTAAGATATATTGGTCCCCCTTCAATCCCGTATGCATCAATTTCTATGCTAGGTTGAAGCTTCTGTCACTCTTGCCCTCCAATACATAGTCCTATCAACATACAACTAACCCTATGGTGTGATCCACGCGCGCACTCATATGATGGGCACCAAAGGACAGCAACATAACCACAAGCAAATTAAATCAATCATAGCAATTCATCAACCACCGATAGGACAACGAAAATCTACTCAGACATCATAGGATGGCAACACATCATTGGATAATAATATGAAGCATAAAGCACCATGTTCAAGTAGAGGGTACAGCGGGTTGCGGGAGAGTGGACCGCTGTAGATAGAGGGGGGAAGGATATGGATATGTTGGTGAAGATGGCGGAGGTGTTGGTGAAGATCGCGGTGATGATGATGGCCACGGCGGTGTTCCGGCGCCACCGGAGGAGAGGGGGAGAGGGGCCCCCTTCTTCCTCTTCTTCCTTGACCTCCTCCCTAGATGGGAGAAGGGTTTCCCCTCTGGTCCTTGGCCTCCATGGCATGGGAGGGGCGAGAGCCCCTCCGAGATTGGATCTATCTATCTGTTTCTCTCTGGTTCTGCGTTCTGTTCTGGCTCTATTTCACTGTTCCGTGTATATATGGAGATCCGTAACTCTGATTGGCCTGAAACCTTCGCCGTGATTTTTTTTTCCGAATATTAGCTTTCTTGCGGCAAAAGAAGAGCGCCAACCGCCTTACGGTGGGCTCACAAGGGTAGGGGGCGCGCCCTAAGGGGGGCCTGCCTCGTGACCACCTCGGTTACTGGTTCGCGTTGATTTTCCTTCCGAATTTTCCATATTTTCCAAAAATAAGCTCCGGCCGTTTTTATCCCGTTTGGACTCCGTTTGATATGGATATTCTGCGAAACCAAAAACATGCAACAGACATGAACTGGCACTGGGCACTGGATCAATATGTTAGTCCCAAAAATAATATAAAAAGTTGCCAAAAAGTATATGAAAGTTGAATAATATTGGCATGGAACAATCAAAAATTATAGATACGACGGAGACGTATCAGAGGCCTGCCGGGGGCCCACGAGACATGGGGGCGCCCCCCACCCTCATGGATGGTGGGTGGCCCCCCTCTGGTGCTTCCTTCGCCCAATATTTTATATATATTCTAAAATGACTCTCGTGGAGTTTCGGGACTTTTGGAGTTGTGCAGAAAAGGTCTCTAATATTTGCTCCTTTTCCAGCCCAGAATTCCAGCTGCCAGCATTCTCCCTCTTCGTGTAAACCTTGTAAAATAATAGAGAATATGCATAAGTATTGTGACATAATGTGTAATAATAGCCCATAATGCAATAAATATTGATAGAGAAGCATGATGCAAAATGGACGTATCAATCACGCGCCACCTCCTGTGGCAGCCTCCCTCTCTCCACTATGGCCCAATAGGCCCATTAACTTTCTCGGGGGGTTCCGGTAGCCTCCCGGTACTCCGAAAAATCCCCTGAACCTTATCGGAACCATTCTGGTGTCCGTATATAACCTTCCAATATATCAATCTTTACCTCTCGACCATTTCGAGACTCCTCGTCATGTCCGTGATCTCATCCGGTACTCCGAACAAACTCGGTCACCAAAACACATAACTCATAATACAAATCATTATCGAACGTTAAGCGTGCGGACCCTACGGGTTCGAGAACTATGTAGACATGACCGAGACATATCTCCGGTCAATAACCAATAGCGGAACCTAGATTCTCATATCGGCTCCTACATATTCTACGAAGATCTTTATCGATCAAACCACATAACAACATACGTCATTCCCTTTGTCATCATTATGTTACTTGCCCGAGATTCGATCGTCGGTATCATCAGACCTAATTCAATCTTGTTACCGGCAAGTCTCTTTACTCATTCCGTAATGCATCATCCCACAACTAACTCATTAGTCACATTGCTTGCAAGGCTTATAGTGATGTGCATTACCGAGAGGGCCTAGAGATACCTCTCCGATACACGGAGTGAAAAATCCTAATCTTGATCTATGCCAACTCAACAAACTCCTTTGGAGACACCTGTAGAGCATCTTTATAATCACACAGTTATGTTGTGAAGTTTGATAGCACACAGAGTGTTCCTCCGGTATTCGGTAGTTGCATAATCTCATCGTCAGAGGAATATGTATAAGTCATGAAGAAAGCAATAGCAATAAAACTAAACGATAATTATGCTAAGCTAATAGATGGGTCTTGTCCATCACATCATTCTCTAATGATGTGATCCCATTCATCAAATGACAACATATGTCTATGGCCAGGAAACTTAACCATCTTTGATTGACGAGGTAGTCAAGTAGAGGCATACTAGGGACACTCTGTTTGTCTATGTATTCACACATGTACTAAGTTTCCGGTTAATACAATTCTAGCATGAATAATAAACATTTATCATGATATAAGGCAATATAAATAACAACTTTATTATTGCCTCTAGGGCATATTTCCTTCACCCGACTCGCTGCCGTGGTCGTGGCCGCGCCCGGCTCGACCGCGACCTGCAGCGGGTCAACGGCGAGCTGCGGGTGGCGTTGGCCGCGGAGGAGAAGAACAAGCGGGCCATGGAGGATCTAGTGCTGGTGCTCAAGGAGGTGAAAGCGGAGCTGCACACCACGCGGTAGCAGCTGGCGCGTGCTACCTCTTGAGCACTGTGTTGGTTTTCCCTTGAAGAGAGGAAAGGGTGGTGCAGTAAAGCAGCGTAAGTATTTCCCTCAGTTTTTGAGAATCAAGGTATCAATCCAGTAGGAGACCACGTGCGAGTCACCTCGTACCTACACGAACAAATAAGAACCTCGCAACCAACGCGATAAAGGGGTTGTCAATCCCTTCATGGCCACTTGCAAGAGTGAGATATGATAGAGATGATAATAATAAGATAAATATTTTTTGGTATTTGTATGATATAGATTGAAATTAAAGATTGCAAAATAAAATATATTAGAAACTTGTATGATGGAAAATAGACCCGGGGGCCATAGGTTTCACTAGTGGCTTCTCTCAAGATAACATAAGTATTACGGTGGGTGAACAAATTACTGTCGAGCAATTGATAGAAAAGCGAATAATTATGAGAATATATAGGTATGATCATGTATATAGGCATCACGTCCGTGACAAGTAGACCGACTCCTACCTGCATCTACTAATATTACTCCACACATCGACCCCTATCCATCATGCATCTAGAGTATTAAGTTCATAAGAACAGAGTAACGCCTTAAGCAACATGACATGATGTAGAGGGATAAACTCATGCAATATGATGTAAACCCCATCTTTTTATCCTCGATGGCAACAATACAATACGTGTCATTTCCCTTTCTGTCACTGGGAGCGAGCACCGCAAGATTGAACCTAAAGCTAAGCACTTCTCCCATTGCAAGAAAGATCAATCTAGTAGGCCAAAACAAACTGATAATTTGAAGAGACTTGCAAATATAAACCAATCATACATAAAAGAATTCAGAGAAGATTCAAATATTGTTCAAAGATAATCTGGATCATAAACTCACAATTCATCGGATCTCGACAAACACACTACAAAAGAAGATTACATCGAATAGATCTCCAAGAGAATCGAGGAGAACTTTGTATTGATATCCAAAGAGAGAGAAGAATCCATCTAGCTACTAGCTATGGACCTGAAGGACTGAGGTAAACTACTCACGCATCATTGGAGGGGCCATTGAGTTGATGTAGAGGCCCTCCGTGATCGATGCCCCCTCCGGCGGAGCTCCGGAAAAGGCCCCAAGATGGGATCTCTTGGGTATGGAAGGTTGCGGCGGTGGAAATAGGGGTTCATGGTGCTCCTGGATGTTTGCAGGGGTATATATATATATGAGAAATAAGTAGGTCAGTGGAGCAACAAGGGGCCCACGAGGGTGGAGGGTGCGCCCAGGGGGGTAGGCGCACCCCCTGCCTCATGGCCGCCTCGTTGATTGCTTGACGTCCACTCCAAGTCCTCTGGATCACGTTTGTTCCAAAAATCATGTTCCCGAAGGTTTCATTCCGTTTGGACTCCGTTTGATATTCCTTTTCTACAAAACACTGAAATAGGCAAAAAAACAGCAATTTGGGTTGGGCCTCCGGTTAATAGGTTAGTCCCAAAAATAATATAAAAGTGTAAAATAAAGCCCGTTATCATCCAAAACAGATAATATACTAGCATGGAACAATAAAAAATTATAGATACGTTGGAGAAGTATCAAGCATCCCCAAGCTTAATTCCTGCTCATCCTCGAGTAGGTAAATGGTAAAAACAAAATTTTTGATGTGGAATGCTTCCTAACATATTTCTCAATGTAATTTTATTTATTGTGGCATGAATGTTCAGATCCGAAAGATTCAAGATAAAAGTTTAATATTGACATAAAAATAATAATACTTCAAGCATACTAACTAAGCAATCATGTCTTCTCGAAATAACATGGCCAAAGAAAGTTCATCCCTACAAAATCATATAGTTTGGTCATGCTCCATTTTCGTCACACAAGAATGCTCTCATCATGCACAACCCCGATGACAAGCCAAGAAATTGTTTCATACTTTAGTAATCTCAAACTTTTTTCAACTTTCACGCAATACATGAGCATGAGCCATGGATATAGCACTATGGGTGGAATAGAATATAATGAAGGGGGTTATGTGGAGAAGACAAAAAAGGAGAAAGTCACACATCGACGCGGCTAATCAATGGGCTAGGGAGATGCCCATCAATTGATGTCAATGCAAGGAGTAGGGATTGCCATGCAACGGATGCACTAGAGCTATAAATGTATGAAAGCTCAACAAAAGAAACTAAGTGGGTGTGCATCCAACTTGCTTGCTCACAAAGACCTAGGGCACTTGAGGAGGCCCATTGTTGGAATACAGGCCAAGTTCTATAATGAAAATTTCACACTAGTATATGAAAATGAACAAACAAGAGACTCTCTATCATAAAGATCATGGTGCTACTTTGAAGCACAAGTGTGGAAAAAGGATAGTAGCATTGCCCCCTTATTTATTTATTTTTTATTATTTTGGGCCTTCTTTTTATTATTATTTGGCCTTTCTTTTTTTTTCTTTTTTTATGGGACAATGCTAATGCTCTATTACTGATGATCATCACACTTCTATTTATTTACAACTCAATGATTACAACTCGATACTAGAACAAGATATGACTATATGAATGCCTCCGGCGGTGTACTGGGATGTGCAATGACTCATGAGTGACATGTATGAAAGAATAATGAATGGTGGCTTTGCCACAAATACGATGTCAACTACATGATCATGCAAGGCAATATGACAATGATGATGCATTTCATAATAAACGGAACGATGGAAAGTTGCATGGCAATATATCTCGGAATGGCTATGGAAATGCCATAATAGGTAGGTATGGTGGCTGTTTTGAGGAAGATATAAGGAGGTTTATGTGTGATAGAGCGTATTGTATCACGGGGTTTGGATGCACCGGCAAAGTTTGCACCAACTCTCAAGGTGAGAAAGGGCAATGCACGGTACCAAAGAGGCTAGCAATGATGGAAGGGTGAGAGTGCGTATAATCCATGGACTCAACATTAGTCATAAAGAACTCACATACTTATTGCAAAAATCTACAAGTCATCAAAAACCAAGTATTACGCGCATGCTCCTAGGGGGATAGATTGGTAGGAAAAGACCATCGCTCATCCCCGACCGCCACTCATAAGGAAGACAATCAAATAACACCTCATGTTTCAAATTTGTTACACGACGTTTACCATACGTGCATGCTACGGGACTTGCAAACTTCAACACAAGTATTCCTCAAATTCACAACTACTCAACTAGCACAACTTTGATATCACTATCTCCATATCTCAAAACGATAATCAAGTATCAAACTTCCCTTAGTATTCAATGCACTTGTATGAAAGTTTTTATTATGCCTAAAAGCAAATTGCCATGTTGTTCTAAAGGACTCTCAAAATAATATAAGTGAAGTATGAGAGATCAATTATTTCTATAAAATAAAACCACCACCGTGCTCTAAAAGATATAAGTGAAGTACTAGAGCAAAAACTATATATCTCAAAAGATATAAGTGAAGCACATAGAGTATTCTAATAAATTCCAATTCATGTGTGTCTCTCTCAATAGGTGTGTACAGCAAGGATGATTGTGGTAAAATAAAAAGCAAATACTCAAATCATACAAGACGCTCCAAGCAAAACACATATCATGTGACGAATAAAAATATACCTCCAAGTAAAGTTACCGATAGACGAAGACGAAAGAGGGGATGCCTTCCGGGCCATCCCCAAGCTTAGGCTTTTTGGTGTCCTTGGATTTTACCTTGGGGTGCCTTGGGCATCCCCAATCTTAGGCTCTTGCCACTCCTTGTTCCATAATCCATCAAATTCTTACCCAAAACTTGAAAACTTCACAACACAAAACTTAAAAGAAAATATTCGCGAGCTCCGTTAGTAAAAGAAAACAAACCACCACTTCAAGGTACTGTAATGAACTCATTATTTATTTATATTGGTGTTAAATCTAATGTATTCCAACTTTTCTATGGTTCATAAACTCTATTACTAGCCATAGATTCATCAAAATAAGCAAACAACACACGAAAAACAGAATCTGTCAAAAACAAAACAGTCTGTAGTAATCTGTAACTAACGCAAACTTCTAGAACCCCAAAGATTCTAAAATAAATTGTTGGACGTGAGGAATTTATCTAATAATCATCTGAAAAAAGAATTAACTAAATAGCACTCTCTAGTAAAAAAATTGCAGAAATTCTCGCGAGCGCTAAAGTTTCTATTTTTTACAGCAGTATCAAAAAGACTTTCCCCAAGTCTTCCCAACGGTTCTACTTGGCACAAACACTAATTAAACACAAAAAACACAACCAAAAAAAGGCTAGATAAATTATTTATTACTAAAAAGGAGAAAAATCAAGGAATAAAAATAAAATTGGGTTGCCTCCCAACAAGCGCTATCGTTTAACGCCCTTAGCTAGGCATAAAAGCAAGGATAGATCTAGGTATTGTCATCTTTGGTATGCAATCCATAATTGGCTCTCATAATAGATTTGTAAGGTAATTTAATTTTCTTTCTAGGAAAGTGTTCCATGCCCTTCCTTAACGGAAATTGGAATCTAATATTCCCTTCCTTCATATCAATAATTGCACCAATCGTTCTAAGGAAAGGTCTACCAAGAATAATAGGACATGAAGGATTGCAATCTACATCAAGAACAATGAAATCTACGGGCACATAGTTCCTATTTGCAACAATAAGAACATCATTAATTCTTCCCATAGGTTTCTTAATGGTGGAATCCGCAAGGTGCAAGTTTAGAGAACAATCATCAAATTCACGGAAACTTAGCAAATCACACAAAGTTTTTGGAATCGTGGAAAGACTTGCACCCAAATAAAAAAAAGGATAGCATTCATGATCTTTAATTTTAATTTTTATTGTAGGTTCCCACTCATCATAAAGTTTTCTAGAGATAGAACTTCCAACTCAAGTTTTTCTTCATAAGATTGCATCAAAGCATCAACAATATGTTTAGTAAAAGCTTTATTTTGACTATAAGCATGAGGATAATTTAGAACGGATTGCAACAAGGAAATACAATCTATCAAAGAGCAATTATCATAATTAAATTCCTTGAAATCCAAGATAGTGGGTTCTTTGCTATCTAAAGTTTTAACCTCTCCAATCCCACTTTTATCAACTTTTGCATCAAGATCTAAAAACTCTGAATTTTTGGGATGCCTTCTAACTAAAGTTGACTCATCTCCAGTCCCATCATTATCAAGATTCATATTGAAAAACAAAGATTTAATAGGGGACACATCAATTACTATTAGAGCTTCATATTTATTGTCATGAAAACTAGAAGAACACGCTTTCACAAAGCAATCTTTCTTAGCACGCATCCTAGCGGTTCTTTCTTTGCACTCATAAATGGAAATTCTCATGGCTTTGAGAGACTCATTGATATTATGCTTAGGTGGGGTAGATCTAAGTGTCAAAGAATCAACATCAAGAGAAATTCTATCCACGCTCCTAGCCAACTCATCAATCTTAAGCAATTTTTCTTCAATCAAAGCACTGAAACTCTTTTGCAAAGTAATAAATTCTTTAATAATAGATTCAAAATCAGAGGGCATCTTATTATATTTCCATAAGAATTGTTGTAGGAATTACCATAATTATTAGAGGAATTACTAGGAAACGACCTAGAATTAAAATTACCTCTATACACGTTATTACCAAAATTGTTCCTACCAAAAAAATTCACATCCATAGATTCATTATTATTCTCAATCCAAGTAGACAAAGGCATATCATTAGGATCAGTAGGAGCACTCTTCAAACAATTTCATAAGTTCATCCATCTTTCTACTCAAAACATTAATTTCTTCAATTGCATGCACCTTTTTACTAGTAGATCTTTCAGTGTGCCATTAAGAATAATTAACCATAATATTATCTAGTAGTTTGGTAGCTTCTCCTAAAGTGATTTCCATAAAAGTGCCTCCTGCAGCCGAATCTAAAAGATTTCTAGAAGCAAAATTCAATCCGGCATAAATTTTTTGTATAATCATCCATAAATTCAAACCATATGTAGGGAAATTACGTATCATTAATTTCATCCTCTCCCAAGATTGTGAAACATGTTCATGATCAAGTTGCTTAAAATTCATAATATCGTTTCTAAGAGATATGATCTTAGCAGGAGGAAAATACTTAGATATAAAAGCATCTTTGCACTTATTCCATGAATCAATACTATTTTTAGGCAAAGAAGAAAACCAAGCTTTACCACGATCTCTAAGCGAAAACGGAAATAGCTTAAGTTTAACAATATCATTGTCCACATCTTTCTTCTTTAGCATATCACACAAATCAATAAAGTTGTTTAGATGGGTAGCGGCATCTTCACTAGGAAGGCCAGAAAACGAATCTTTCATGACAAGATTCAGCAAAGCAGTATTAGTTTCACAAGATTCAGCATCAGTAAGAGGAGCAATCATAGTGCTAATAAAATCATTATTGTTGGTATTGGCAAAGTCACACAATTTAGTATTATCTTGAGCCATCGTGACAAGCAAGCAATCCAACACACAAGCAAACAAGAAGCAAACAAAAAAGAGGCGAACGAAAAAATAGGGCGAATAAAACGGCAAGGGTGAAGTGGGGGAGAGGAAAACGAGAGGCAAATGGTAAATAATGTAATGCGAAGGATAAGAGTTGTGATGGGTACTTGGTATGTCTTGACTTGGCGTAGATCTCCCCGGCAACGGCGCCAGAAATCCTTCTTGCTACCTCTTGAGCACTGCGTTGGTTTTCCCTTGAAGAGGAAAGGGTGGTGCGGTAAAGCAGCGTAAGTATTTCCCTCGGTTTTTGAGAACCAAGGTATCAATCCAGTAGGAGACCACGCGCGAGTCACCTCGTATGTGACAGCCTGGGTTTTGCCCCTTCTTATTTGCTTGATTTTTCATTTGAATTTTTTTGAAACTTGGGGTTTCTGAATCCTTTCATATGGACTTCAACACTTGGGCATCCTTGGATTTCACCCAAGTGCTTCACTCCCCTCCTAAATCATTATTTCACTTCTGACCCACCCCAAAAATAATCTTTGTAATATTTTCTTAAAAGAAAAATATTCATTTTCTCTCTTAAACCCTAAGCCAGATCTGTTTGCTTCAAAGCAACCCCAATTTTTATGGCTCAGAAAAATCTGAGATAATTCACAAATATTTTGTGAACACTAGTGCACCTTCCTGAACAAAAATATTCCATCACTTTTTGGAATATTTTTTCTACAGAAAATCTTTTCTATTCTGGACAGAAATGGTGGTTTCTACAGCAACTACCATTTTACTTGCTCCATTTGACCTGAAATTTCTTGTGCATCTTTACCTTAGTAACTTATCACTAGCCTCCAAAGCACAGCTTCAAACTCCAAGCCATTTGACCACAGTAACATCACAAAGTTACTGACTAGAAACTTACTTGGTGTGTGAAAACATCTCTACTGCACCTGGGTCCAAAACAAATCTTGGTAACACTCAAAACCACCACGAACCACATGCCAGACATTGAGTTTATGCTTAGATCGACCTGATGTCATAGTTCACGCGGTGACCGCGTTCATCCAGGCGTGCTGGCATGCAGCCGACGCGCTCTGCGACGCGCCCGAGCCTCTGTTGCTCGCGTGCTCGCTTCCCCGCCTGCCCAACCATGCCAAACCTCACCACCATCATCGTCTCAATGCTCTTAACTCCTCCCTGGCGCTCACCGACGCCGGAGCTCGCCGCAGCAAGCACGGGCAAGGTTCGGCCAGCCCAACAGTGCGGAGCGCACTGTGCTCGTCGCCACCCTCTTGATCATGTGCTCGTCTCCGCCTGCCCACAGTGGCCGCGTGACCTCCGTCGCCTTCTCCCCCTCTCACTGACGCCGCTCGTCGCCGGGCACCATGGATAGGTGTCCACCGGCGGAGCCCGAAGCACCCTCGCTGCTCGCCTATATATAGAGCCCTCCCCAGCCTCCTCGAGCACCAGCCAACACTCACACACACCCCACGATCGAGTAGGAAGCCGGATCCCGGCCGAGCAAGCCTCGGGTCGCCGTCCCCGAGCTTGAGCTCGCCGGCGATCCCCTCTGGTCGCTGCGGTACCTCCACTCCCTCCCAGGCCTACGCGACCCCTCCAGGGCCTCCGCCTCTCTCCGTTGAGGCCGTCTCGCCCGCTTGGAGCCCCTGGAGTGGCCTCTGCTCGCCGTCTTCCTCAACTCCGGCGACCTCCACGTTCTGCCTCCGCTTGCGAGGTTGATTCCGATGCCGTCCGACCGCCCGTAGCTACGCTAGGGTACGGGCAGGTGCGCCTCAACCCCCTCTTGCCATCCCTCCCTCTCGTTTGGGCCAAGGAGCCCTCGTCGCCGGCGAGAGCTCCGGCGAAGCCGCGGCCCCCTCTATTTCCCTCTCCCTTTTCCCCCACCTGACTAGCGGGGCCCGCTAGTCAGCCACTCAGTACGTGCGCGAAGCGGTACGAGTGGTTGCGCCCCTGGGCTTTACGCCCTCGATGTCACCCCCTAGTCTATTTCAAAATCATTTGAATTTACAGAACACTTCAAATAGTCATAACTCTTCAACCATAAGTCCAAATGAATTGATTCTTTTTGCATTGTGTTCTTTGATAAGAAATCTAGCAGCTCACCAAAGATGAGATTTTTCTGAGCTGTCTAGAATTTCTGGTGATTTTCAGAAGTGTTCTTGATATTTTCTTTTTGCGTTTAAAACTATTTTCAGAAGGTGAAGCTTGCCTTGAGGATCACGAGGAGGCTTGTGAACCTCATCTGCACTAAGGCAAGCCATAACATCATTTTCATGGTGCCATTTCAATATTTGTGATTTTCTTACTTGAATGAAAGGATTAATCCATGCATTTAAATGATTATGGAGTTATTTATATTCTGTTAAATATTGGTTAGTTGTTATGCTTGAGTTACATAATGGTTGAAACTAGTTTAGTGGATAAAGCAAGTTAGGATTTATTTGAGGTGATGTTAGAAATAATTTTGTTATGTATGTTAGCAATTATTTGAAGCTATGTTTTTTCCCTCTTAGATTGATAAAAAGTTGTTAGAAAACGTCCTGTTAAATGCTTGTTTAATCATATTATTTGTCTTACAGAATGTTTGAACCCAACTTAGTGATAAAGAGAGTAAGAGTTGTTGATAATGAAATATTTTAGACAAGCATATGAGAAATTTATCAAAGTTACTTTCTTGCGTAAGAAGTTAATAAAACTTGTCGCAAAATATTTTGGTTAAGTTGTGAGTCATTTGAGAAAGTAGAGTAAATTGAGTTGTTGACGATATGCTTGGTGTGTATAAGGATTACATCGGTTATTTTTATCATTATATGATGCATGTGTTATTTTGCATTTCATGGCATGCTATGACACCGGTCATTTTTTTTAAAAGTTAAACCTGAATATAACTCAACTTGAATATACCGTTGACTAGTTCATGGTGCCGCTGAATCGAGTTTCTTTCCCGTGCAACCACATTTGCCTTTGTGGGAAGGCCTTGATTCGGTCCATTGACACGGCCTCTGGTCGGTGCCTCCATCTAGGGAAGGTTATGTCGTGCTTGCCCTGGCCCGGTGAGCAGAAATAATCTTGTGTGCTCGTTAATGAGATTATGGTACCGAGTCCCCGAGTGGGAGTGTTTTGACCACGACGGTGGTCGGGGTGTCTTTGGTAGACACGGGGCCACCCAGGACTAGCCCGTTGGGGGATTTGGGTCGGTGTGGCCAGGAGAGTGCTGTGGCAATGGAGGGGTTTTGTCAGAATGCAGTTGGTCCACCCAAATGGGAGTGCGAGGCCATGGGTTCCGTGGTGTGGGTACAGTGTGCTACCTCTGCAGAGTGTGTAATCTATCGATAGCCGAGTCCACAGTTACGGACACCTCGTAGTAGGTCCCACCATGAGTCAATGTTTAATAAAAATTGCACACTAAGCGATGAACTTTGCATTATTGATGGATGGCAGAAAGGCCATCGAGGCATTTGGGACCAAATGATGGTTCTGGTTGTGATCGTCGTAAGGATCAGAGTTGTTCTTGAGAAAGACCACTTTGGTGGTGTATTCTGATCACTGTGGTGGTGTATTATGACCACTTTGGTGGTGTGTTTGTGATCCAGAGATGATCACGGTTGGTAAGCTATCCCGAGGGACGTTCGAGCATGATCACAGCATGTTGGTATATAGTGTTGCATTTTTAATAATTGGTTAAATATCATGACATTATTTGTCATTATGACGATGCCTGTTGTGAGCTTGCAAGTACATTCAATGTACTGACCTGGTGTGTCATGCTAGATTTCAGGAAAGTATCATTGGAGGAGAGCGTTGTCCGAGTCTAGATCGTGTCCACATCGGTGTCCCTGTGATATGGAGCTTCCGCCACGATGTTATTCCGCTGCCATGTAGTTGTTCGGATCGAGGCCCATTTATGTTCACTAAATAATGTACATATTGTTCAGCCGCACCGAGTGTGCCGCTTGGCCTCGACAGCTGTTGTAATGTAACTCTGTTCCGCTAGCATCAATAAAGCGGTTGTTATTCTGTACCAAGATGTTGTGCGTTGCCAGAAGACATGGTCTCTGGGCTGGCAATGTATGGTAAACCGGTCGCTCTGAGCCGGGGTGCCACAATGCTTGGTATCAGAGCCGCGCTGACTGTAGGCCACGCTAGGCTACGACGCGCTAGGTACGAGTTTTTTTAGTTGAGTGCCGGTAGTAATTTGTGCTGATTATTGAGTTGCATGCATTCGGTTTATATTTATATATATATATATATATATTGCTAACCTGCTAATGGTTGTGGGTGTAGATGGCTCCGGTGCCGTATCCGTGCCAGTTGCAGCTGATGCCGTACACGTCACCGCACCTCCTTCGCAACGTATGGCATCGGTTGTATCCTCTCGGAGATGACCCAGTCTATCGTGTGTACCGGGAGCATCTAGCTGATTCAGTATATGAGTATCACGTAGTGGTCACTCTGCGCACTAGTTCCGATTCCAGCTCTTACACTCGCACTTCTTGGAGCGGTTATGCCTCCACCGCTTCTCAGGCTGTCCAGTTTGCTGCATTCGAGGTCCTTGTCGAGCTTCGTTACAACAAGGTCCGAATGCAGAACCACCCAGGTTTTTACTACTACCCATCTATGCACGACAACGGTCGTGTCCGTTTCCCTCTCATTGATCCGGAGTCTGATAGCGTTGCTAGTCACTTTGCTCGTTATATCACGACTAGCAATCTCATGATCCACGAGCTGGCTCGAGAGCTGACTCGTACTCGTACTGCTTTAGCCACTACTTTGGTCACTGCTAGATCCGCCACTACTCCTTCTTCACTGGGATTTACCCCTTATGTCCCAGTCAGTTCTAGCTCCCCTATTTCACCGGTTACTCCCCCGAGTAGCACGGGCGTCTCGGCCGCGAACCCTCTCAGTACTTCTGCCGAGTGGGTCTCACTTCTCGCTACCCCTGTAGCCCCGATGCTTCATCCTACCCCTGCCCCCGGGGGAGAGCCCTCGAGGTAGCGCCGTCGTGTTACCTTTAACCCGGGGGTTTCCGTTAACCACGTCAGTTCGGGATCCGAGACCACTTCAGGGGAGGACGCCGCAGCACCAGCAGAGCAATAGTATCTTTGAGTATTCGCAGCTGTCTGGTTGATGTATGGATGTAGTCATGATGCTTCGTTGCCTATACGAGATGTAGTGAACCAGTCATGTTGTTTAATTTTCATGTATGAGTCTATGTATAATTATGTTGAGACTTTATTCGCCGTATTTTTCGCTTTTTCTGCTTTCTTCCGGGATTTGTCGCTAGCTTTTCCCCAATTTTATTTTTGGGTGTTTCTCATCTCGATTGTGTTGTCTTGGGAAAAATTCACAATAGGATGACGCGGGGAGGCAGCAGTAGCAATGTTCGTGAGGGAACTCCTGTTCGTCGTTCCGCACGATAGGAAGGACATTCTCCCGAGCCGTACGTTCAGCCACCACCTCCACCTGATCCTCCCTCCACCGATCCAATTCTGTGCATGTTTGAAGAGAAAAGAAACAATGATCTGATTGAAATATTGAGAAGTATTCAAGCTATGGTTGGACAGAATGGAAATCAGAATGGTCATCATTCAAAGCTATCAGATTTTCAGAGGACCAATCCACCCAGTTTTAGTCGGGTTGTTGACCCGTTGGATGCCGACGATTGGTTGCGTACCATGGAGAAAAAGCTTGAGATTGCCCGTACTGAAGGAAATGATAAAGTTCCATTTGTAACTCATTACCTTGAAGGCGCAGCTGCCATATGGTGGGAAAATGCCAAGGCCATGTGGCGAGTGATGAGGAAATCACCTGGGAGAAATTTAACGATAAGTTCCAAAAATATCACATCCCTACTGGAGTTATGAAGACCAAGCAGAGTGAATTTCTCCCACTCGTCCAAGGAAATCAGTCTATGTCTGAATATCTGCAAAAATTCAATCATTTGGCATGTTACTCTCTATATGACGTGGCCACCGAAGAAAGAAAGATTGACAGATTTCTTGGAGGTTTAAATCTGCAACTTCGGTGTCCTCTCAGTATGTTTGATTTCACGGATTTCCAAACTCTGGTGGACAAGGCGTTCATTGCTGAACGAGAGCACAAGCTGATATCCGATAATAGGCCTGCTAACGACAACAAGCGCAAGTTTGAGTCAAATAAGGATGGGCCACCTGTGCAAAAGGCTCGTACCTGGCAGCAGACTCAGGTGGAATATAGGCCAAATTGGCAACAGAATGTTAACAAGACCACCACCCAAGTCAAGAATATTGTGACCAATCCAATGCATGAGGAGCATCAGCGCAATAATGCTTGTTTCATTTGCGGACAGCATGGACATTATTCAAAGCAGTGCCCCAAGAACAACAAGACGAATGCCCTAAGCCGGCCAGAAGTCAATTTTATGGAGTCATGATCAAACCAGCAAAACTTCACTGGGCACGTGCATCATATCTCTGCCGATGAAACCCAAGAGAAGCCAGAAGTCGTCATTGGTATGTTTTCTGTTAATAACATACCTGCCATAATTTTATTTGACTCTGGGGCTTCCCATTCTTTTATTTCTCAGAGTTTTGCCGCCCAAAACAATTTTCCTTGCACACTTTTGGGCAAAAATATGCTGGTACAAACCCCGGGATCTATAATCAAGAGCAATCTGGTCTGCCGTGATCTGGAGATCAAAATCAACGGGATCTGTTTTCCAACATCTTTGATAATCATTGAGTCTGAAAAGTTGGATATTATATTGGGTATGAATTGGTTGACCAAATATCAAGTTTGCATAAATTGCGCAACCCGAGAAGTCAATCTGACCAGTCTGGATGGGCAGCTCATCAAATTCTATGCTCGCAAGAATATACCCAAGCCAGAATTAGTGTGCACTGTTGTGGTTGAATTGGAATTTATTCCTGTGGTCAGTGAGTACCCTGATGTGTTTCCAGAAGAACTGCCAGGCATGCCACCAGATCGGGGACTGGAGTTTGCCATAGATCTTGTGCCCGGAACCGCACCATTATACAAGAAGTATTACCGGATGCCCTCATCAGAATTGGTGGAGCTAAAGAAACAGCTTGACGAGTTACTCCAGAAAGGTTACATTCATCCCAGCTCTTCACTGTGGGGATCACCTGCAATTTTCGTGGGCAAAAAGGATGGTAATCTCTGTATGTGCATAGATTACCGCCAACTTAATGAGGTCACCATCAAAAATAAATACCCGTTGCCGAGGATTGATGATCTGTTTGATCAGCTCAATGGAGCTAAGGTATTCTCTAAAATCGATTTATGAACTGGATATCATCAGCTCAAGATTAAAAAGGAAGATATTCCTAAGACCGCATTCACTACTCGGTACGGTCTTTACGAATATACCGTGATGTCCTTTGGTCTCACCAATGCCCCTGCTTTCTTCATGCATATGATGAACAAAGTATTTATGGACTTCCTCGACAAATTCGTGGTAGTCTTCATTGATGACATCCTCATTTACTCCAAGGGGGAAGAGGAACACAAGGATCACCTCCGAGCAGTACTACAATGGCTCCGCGACCATCAGCTATACGCCAAGTTCAGTAAGTGCAAATTTTGGCTCAAGAAAGTTGGGTTTCTCGGACATGTACTATCCGCCGAAGGTATAGCCGTGGACCCGAGCAAAGTAAAGGACGTGCTCGAGTGGGTACCTGATACGTCTCCAACGTATCTATAATTTTTGATTGCTCCATGCTATATTGTCTACTGTTTTGAATGTTTATGGGCTTTATTATACACTTTTATATCATTTTTGGGACTAACCTATTAACCCAGAGCCCAGTGCCAGTTTCTGTTTTGACCTTGTTTTAGGGTTTCGAAGAAAACAAAAATCAAACGGAGTCCAATTGACCTAAAACTTCACGGAACTCATTTTTGGAAGGAAAGAAGCCCAGAAGACTTGGAGTGCACGTAGGGGGATCTGCGAGGAGGTCACGAGGCAGGGGGCGCACCCACCCCCTGGGCGCGCCCTCCACCCTCGTGAGCCCCTCGTGGCCCCCCTGACGTACTTCTTCCACCTATATATCCCCATATACCATAAAAACATCCGGGAGCACAATAGATCGGGAGTTCCGCCGCCAGAAGCCTCCGTAGCCACCGAAAGCCAATCTAGACCCATTCCGGCACCCTGCCGGAGGGGGCAATCCTTATCCGGTGGCCATCTTCATCATCCCGGTGCTCTCCATGACGGAGGAGGGAGTAGTTCTCCCTCGGAGCTGAGGGTATGTCCCAGTAGCTATGTGTTTGATCTCTCTCTCTCTCTCGTGTTCTTGAGGTGATATGATCTTGATGTATCGCGAGCTTTGCTATTATAGTTGGATCCTATGATGTTTTATCCCCCCTATACTCTCTTGTAATGAATTGAGTTTCCCCTTTGAAGTTATCTTATCGAATTGAGTCTTTAAAGATTTGAGAACACTTGATGTATGTCTTGCCGTGGATATCTGTGGTGACAATAGGATATCACGTGATTCACTTGATGTATGTTTTGGTGATAAACTTGCGGGTTCCGCCCATGAACCTATGCATAGGGGTTGGCACATGTTTTCGTCGTGATTCTCCTGTAGAAACTTTGGGGCACTCTTTGAGGTCCTTTGTGTTGGTTGAATAGATGAATCTGAGATTGTGTGACACATATCGTATAATCATACCCACGGATACTTGAGGTGACATCGAAGTATCTAGGTGACATTAGGGTTTTGGTTGATTTGTGTCTTAAGGTGTTATTCTAGTACGAACTCTAGGGCTGTTTGTGACATTTATAGGAATAGCCCAGCGAATTGATTGGAAAGAATAACTTTGAGGTGGTTTCGTACCCTACCATAATCTCTTCGTTCGTTCTCCGCTATTAGTGACTTTGGAGTGACTCTTTGTTGCATGTTGAGGGATAGTTATGTGATCCAATTATGTTAGTATTGTTGAGAGGACTTGCACTAGTGAAAGTATGACCCCTAGGCCTTATTTCCTAGCATTGCAATACCGTTTATGCTCACTTTTATCATTCTATACCTTGCTGTTTTTATTATTTCAGATTACAAATACCTTTATCTACTATCCATATACCACTTGTTTCACCATCTCTTCACCGAACTAGTGCACCTATACAATTTACCATTGTATTGGGTGTGTTGGGGACATAAGAGACTCTTTGTTATTTGGTTGCAGGGTTGCTTCAGAGAGACCATCTTCATCCTACGCCTCCCACGGATTGATAAACCTTAGGTCATCCACTTGAGGGAAATTTGCTACTGTCCTACAAACCTCTGCACTTGGAGGCCCAACAACGTCTACAAGAAGAAGGTTGTGTAGTAGACATCAAGCTCTTTTCTGGCGCCGTTGCCGGGGAGGTGAGTGCTTGAAGGTATATCTTTAGATCTTGCAATTGAGTCTTTTAGTTTCTTGTTTTATCACTAGTTTAGTCTATAAAAGAAAACTATAAAAAATGGAATTAAGTTTGCCTCATATGCTTTATCTTTTTAATATCTATCGTGAGAATAAGGATTCCGATAATTGTGCTCAAGTGCTAGAAGAAGAATGCATTAGAATGTTTGGCACTAAATATTTGAATGATGAGCATGATTGCAATGCTGTTAGTATAAATTCCTTGAATATCCATGATGCTAATGATATGCAAAGCCACAAGCTTGGGGAAGCTATGTTTGATGAAGATGATATTTTTTGTCCCCCAAGTTTTGATGAGCAAAATTATTATGATGAAAGCATGCCTCCTATTTATGATGATTATATTGATGAAAGTGGATTTGGAGAGGTCATGACTTTATTTTGTGATGAATCCACTATTCTGGAAGAGGTTCCAATTGATTATGAGAGCAAAGTTGCTATCTATGATGATTATTGTGATGATTTGTATGCTATTAAGAATAATGATATCCATGAAACTTGTCATCATGATTTTATTTTTCAATTGGATTATGCCTCACATGATAATTATTTTGTTGAGTTTGCTCCCACTATTATTCATGAGAAGAACTTTGCTTGTGTGGAGAGTAATGAAATTTCTATGCTTGTAAATCATGAAAAGAATGCTTTATGTGATAGTTATATTGTTGAATTCATTCATTATGCTACTGAAAATTATTATGAGAGAGGAACATATGCTTGTAGGAATTGCAATAATACCAAGTTTCCTCTCTATGTGCTTAAAGTTTTGAAGTTATGCTTGTTTTGCTTTCCTATGCAAGTTGATTATTGTTCCCATAAGTTGTTTGCTCACAAAATCCCTATGCATAGGAAGTGGGTTAGACTTAAATGTGCTAGTCATATTCCTCATGATGCTCTCTTTATGTTACAATTCTTATCTTTTATGTGAGCATCATTGAAATCATCATGCCTAGCTAGGGGCGTTAAACGATAGCGCTTGTTGGGAGGCAACCCAATTTTATTTTAGTTCTTTGCTTTTTGTTCCTGTTTAGTAATAAATAATTCATCTAGCCTCTGTTTATATGTTGTTTTATTCTTTTAGTTAGTGTTTGTGCCAAGTAGAACCTTTGGGAAGACTTGGGGAAAGTTTTGCGATCATGCTGTAAAAAACAGAAACTTTAGCGCTCACGAGAACTACTGCCATTTTTATTTGGAGAGTGATATTTAGTTAGTTCTTTTTGCAGGTTATTAATAAATAAATTCCTAAGGTCCAGAAATTTATTTGAGAATTTTATGAGTTCCAGAAGTATACGTTTGATCCAGATTACTACAGACTGTTCTGTTTTTGACAGATTCTGTTTTTCATGTGTTGTTTACTTATTTTGATGAATCTATGGATAGTAAAAGAGTTTATAAACCATATAGAAGTTGGAATACAGTAGTTTTAACACCAATATAAATAAATAATGAGTTCATTACAGTACCTTGAAGTGGTGATTTGCTTTCTTATACTAACGGAGCTTACGAGTTTTCTGTTAAGTTTTGTGTTGTGAAGTTTTCAAGTTTTGGGTTAGGATTCGATGGACTATGGAATAAGGAGTGGAAAGAGCCTAAGCTTGGAGATGCCCAAGGCACCCCAAGGTAATATTCAAGGATATCCAAGAGCCTAAGCTTGGGGATGCCCCGGAAGGCATCCCCTCTTTCGTCTTCGTTCATCGGTAACTTTACTTGGAGCTATATTTTTATTTACCACATGATATGTGTTTTGCTTGGAGCGTCAATTTATTTTGTTAGGATTTGCTTTCTATTATTAAGAACAATGTTTTTCATCTTTTATTCCAATAAAAGTGGCATTGATAGTCTTTACCATGCCTATGTTACAAGTCTTCATGTTGCTGTTTGAAAACAGAAAGTTTACCGCTGGTGCAATAATTCCCTAGAAAACTCAGAATGTGATAAAATGTTGAAACCTTTTGCATGTTAAGCTCTGATAAATTTACTACAGTGGGAATTTTCTTTAATAATTTTTGAAGTTAGGGAAGTATGGATGTTGCAGCATTCTTTACAGACTATCCTGTTTAGGCAGATTGCTGTTATGTTTGCATTGTTTGCATATGTTTGCTTCTTTAATGATTCTATTTGAGGATAGGACTATTAAATATGCAGAGGCATTTAGTATGCAATATTTAATAATAATTTTAGTGATTTGCTACAGTAGAGTATGATAAGGTTTTTGCAATGGTTTATACTAACTTATCTCACGAGTCCTTGTTGAGTTTTGTGTGGATGAAGCTTTTGAGATTTAGGGAGACCGTGATATGAGAGGAATTAAGGAGACACAAAAGCTCAAGCTTGGGGATGCCCAAGGCACCCCAAGATAATATTTCAAGAAGTCTCAAGCGTCTAAGCTTGGGGATGCCCCGGTTGGCATCCCACCTTTCTTCTTCAACAAACTATCGGTTAGTATCGGTTGATCCTAAGTTTTTGCTTCTTCACATGATGTTTGCTATTCTTAGATGTCATTTTATTTAGTTTTGCTTGCTGTTTGAATAAAGTATCAAGGTCTGAAATTATTGAATGGGAGATTCTTCACATAGTTGCACAATTATTCGACTACTCATTGATCTTCACTTATATCTTTCGGAGTAGTTTGTCACTTGCTCTAGTGCTTCACTTATATCTTTTAGAGCATGGTGGTTGTCGGTGTCAAAACCGGAGGATCTCGGGTAGAGGGTCCCGAACTGTGCATCTAGGCCGGATGGTAACAGGAGGCAAGGGACACGAAGTTTTACCCAGGTTCGGTCCCTCTCGATGGAGGTAAAACCCTACGTCCTGCTTGATTAATATTGATGATATGGGTAGTACAAGAGTAGATCTACCACGAGATCAGAGAGGCTAAACCCTAGAAGCTAGCCTATGGTATGATTGTTGATGTGTATGTTGTCCTACGGACTAAAACCCTCCGGTTTATATAGACACCGGAGAGGGTTAGGGTTACATAGAGTCGGTTACAATGGTGGGAGATCTGAACATCCGTATCGCCAAGCTTGCCTTCCACGCCAAGGAAAGTCCCTTCCGAACACGGGACGGAGTCTTCAATCTTGTATCTTCATAGTCCAGGAGTCCGGCTGAAGGTATAGTTCGGCTATCCGAACACCCCCTAATCCATGACTCCCTCAGTAGCCCCTGAACCAGGCTTCAATGACGACGAGTCCGGCGCGCAAATTGTCTTCGGCATTGCAAGGCGGGTTCCTCCTCCAAGTATTTCATAGAAGATTTTAAACACAAAGATAGTGTCCGGTTCTGCAAAATAAGTTTTCCACATATTGCCATAGAGAGAATAATATTTACACAAATCTAATCTGCTGACGTATTCCATGGTGCGACACACCACGGCCAAGCCTTTATCCGAGTCGTTTAATTATCCCACCTCAGCGCGTCATGCGAGGCGGCTTCCTTGGCACGTCTTGTCAAAGCAGAGATCGTTCCCCCTTATTCCGGGATTCTCATCAATATAGGCGTGGGTAACCCAACCGCGCCTTTGATTATGGCGCTTGGAGATAAGCAAGTTTTACCAGGCTGGTGGGGACATGTAGTCACGTCCACCCATATAAGGGGATAAGGATCCACCTTTTCACCCACGCCTTCTTCCTCCTTTGCCTATCCATTCTTGCGCACTCGAGCTCCAGCGCCCAAGTCTGCACTACCACCTCAACCTTCTCCAGTCATGTCCGGAGCGGGAGGTAAGTGGATGGTCTCCTCCATCACGGAGGGACACATCAAAAAGCTGAGGAAGCCCGGATATCTGGCTAGCGACATCGTGCACCGGCTTCCCGAAACGGGGCAGCTCATCCCCACTCCCAGGCCCCATGAGAGGGTGGTATTCCTCCCCCATTTCTTCCGCGGACTGGGCTTCCCTCTGCATCCATTTATCCGGGGGCTCATGTTCTACTACGGCCTGGATTTCCACGATCTGGTCCCGAACTTTGTCCTCAACATCTCGGCGTTTATCGTCGTGTGCGAGGCTTTCCTCCGCATCCGCCCCCATTTCGGCCTCTGGCTGAAGACTTTCAACGTCAAGCCGAAGGTGGTGCGCAGTAGCCAGGCGGAGTGCGGAGGCGCCATGGTGGGAAAGATGGCCAATGTCCTATGGCTCGAGGGCTCCTTTGTGGGGACCCTGAAGGGGTGGCAATCGGGGTGGTTTTACATCACCGAGCCGCGCGACGCCGAATGGGTCGCGACCCCCGAGTTCCGGTCCGGACCCCCAACGCGGCTCACGTCCTGGAAAGAGACGGGCCTGTCGTGGGGTAAAAAAGGAGAGCTGACCAGACTCCAAACATGCGTCAAAACCCTGGCGGACAAGAAGCTCAAACTTGTCAACGTAGTCCAGGTTATGCTCATCCGCTTGATCCTCCCGTGCCAACGACGGGCTTTCAACATGTGGGAGTTCGACCCGGCGCGGCACCAAACTCTGAGCAGGCTCTTCGACACGACGTACGAAGATGCCTGGAAGGTGCTTTTCAAGGGTGCCGAGGCTCCCGCATCCGCTACTGAGGATCGCGGATTCAGTGCGCAGCGTCACGCGCTCGCGGTAAGCTGTTTTTTCCTTTTACAGGGTATCAGTTTTCCATAGTTTGACTCTATGCGGGATCTAAGCTCCCTTTCCTCTGACAGGATTGGCAGGTGACGTCCGGACAGATCAACTGTCCGGCCCCTTTGCCCGAAGGCCCAGCGGACGCTCGCTTGGCGAGGCTGCTGGTTCCGGTGCCCTATGTGGTGCCGGAGAAGAAGGCCACAGAAAGGGCCACGGGGACTCGAAAGAGCGCCCGGCGCCAGGAGGTGTCGGATTCATCATCCGACGGTCCCGAAGCACCTTCCTCTTGCGAAGACGAGGAGGAAGAAGAATAAACCTCTCCCCCTCCAGCGGGAGGATAGAAGAAAAGGAAGGCCGCCCTCTCCGAGGAGGCCGGAGGGTCCAAGAAGGGGAAAACCCTTCCTCCAGACTACTCCGCCGACGCCGACGACGGCGGAGATGAGTGGCAGCCCAGGGCCAAGCCCCTGGCAAAATCGTAAGTATCCGGATACCGGAGTAATTCATAGTATTCGTTTATTGCACAGCTTTCCCTTATGTCGAATATGCTTATGCAGCCCACCCAAAGACCAGCTCGACGCATCGTCGAGCGGCTCACTGGACTTGTCGGATGTGAATTCGCTTCCGACAGCTTCCTCCCCCCGCCCTATAGACGACACCGAGGTGTTGCCCCAACAGGTTCCAGGCAGGGAGGAGGTGGTCCCGGAGGCGCCGCAAGGCGACCTCCCGGACTCCAGGAGTAAAGGGGATGAAACCCCCCAAGGCTCCAAGTCCGGCTCTAGGCCGGACACCGCTCCAGAACCTTCAAAGGTTCCGGAGTCTGGCGGGGGACCTCCTTCCAAGAGGAGCAAGTCCACCGTGTCGGCGGCCTCCGTCCAACCGGAGGCACCGGACAATATGCTGGAGGCGCTCCAAGGCGCCTCCATCGACGAGGAGCACCGCGCTATTATGAGTGCGGTGGTCCAGAAGGTTCAGTCCGCAAAAAACGGGAAGAAAAGAAAGTGTAAATAATAGTACCGCATAGACAGTAGCCCCTGATGCTCTGTTTGGCGTTCGGGAAGAAAAGCCGAATAGAGGATCAAATAGAATTCACACGAGTCTAACAAAAATGAGTCAATATGCATGTGCAGGCTACCCTGCTTGCGTCCGCCGCACTGACTGCGGAAGTGGACATGCTAAAGCAGGACCTCGAAAGGTCCGAGCAAGAGCTCGAGCGTGCCAAGAAGCAGCTCGAGGACAATGAAGGTAAGAAATACCTTGTTAAAAATATATATATAAAAAAGGTGCAATTGCAAAAAATGATAGGATTATCGTGGCTATTGTAGGGGCCACGTCTGAGGTGGCGACCCTTAAGCAAGCGCTGGACAAGGCCGAGAAGAATTCGTCCTCGGAGCGCACCGAGCGGGAGAAGTATGAGGCCGAGGTTGGCAAGGTGTGGCAAGAGCTCCAGGATCTCATGGAAAAACATGAGAGTTTGGAGCGTGACTCGAAGACGCAAGCGTCCAAGCTTGCGGTGGCTATTGAAAATGCCAAATCTGCCAAGGCCGAATCCCAGAAGACCCTCCAGGAGTTGGATGATGTGAAGAAGATAGCGGCAGGTAAGGCATTCTTTATGAAAAGTAAACACATAAACGTGAGTTACTTGATACTTACCTGAATCCGGAGCTCTCCAGGGGCATTTGCAGATCTTCCCCGGAGTGTATCCGATGCCGCCGCATTCTATCGAGCCGAGGAGGGCAGCTCGACGGAGAAGGTGTTCTGGTCCCAGTATGCTGAGGCCGGACACCCCGTGCCCCTGAGCGACCAGCTGAAGCAACTGGTCGAGCTCCACAAGGTGGCCGAACAGGCCATGAAGGGCCTCCTAGTTCGGCTGTGGCCTGGAGAGGCTCTGCCTAGGAGCTATTTCGGGCTGGTGCAGCGGCTGGTGGAGGCCTGTCCAAGGCTCGAAGTCATCAAGCGCTCCGTCTGTATTGAAGGTGCCCATAGGGCCTTTGCCCGTGCTAAGGTACACTGGGGCAGGCTGGATGCGGAGAAGCTTGTGAAGGACGGGCCACCAGCGGGGAAAGAGCATCGCAAGCCCGAAAATTACTATAAGGATGTTCTGAAGGGTGCCCGCCTTGTGGCGGATGAATGTACTAGGGATGTAATTTTTGAGTAAAACTCGCTCGTGTTTGTCCTGTGCGCTGAAAACTTGTTCATATGCGCTGAGCAATGCTGCTTGAATTTAAAATATTACCTTCTGTGTGGCTGTTTATCAATACTGAGAGATGGCGAGTCGTCGGCTTCTGCCCCCTTGCCGCTAGTGCTGGGGTGTTTGGGGATAAACCTGGGCGCTCTTTTTCCCATATTTGGGTCCTTCGAGGGAGGCGCTCAGCCCAACGAACGAGGCAATCGGACTATAATGCGTGAACACTCTCACTTAGCCATAGAATTCTATAATTTTAAATTTCAGCGAAGCCCCTAGTATTCGGAAGACCGAGTTTGGGGCGCTATCCACGCCTTGGCCGGACAGAGCCGACTCCTCGCCCTAAGCGGCATAAGTCTTTAGGGACTCGAAAAAACCTCTCGAACAGCGACCAGCTCTCGCTTCATCATGACAGTCAGTTTTAGCTTTCTCCACTGAGGTGCTCGGCCCCGCTCAACTGGGGCACAATCGCAGTGGTTCTCCTAGTGCTACCTTAGCCGATATAGCGGAACGTAAGGCACCAAAACATAGGAGCCGGGCAAACCCAACTATTGACCCAAGACATGATTCGGAGCCGATGCATATAGTGCTATAAGTTCGAGGTGCCGCACTTGTGAAAGTGTTCGGACTTCTCACACCATATTGAGGGGTGCTAAAAGCCCCTGGCGTATTTTGGCCGTACCAAGTTGTACAGGTGCAACGTGTCGTTAAGGAACATTTATTTATAAAAAGATAATGCAAAAAATAGACAAAAGCTATGCATTGTATATTAAAAATAGCTGCGATCAAAGCAGAACGATACAAGTAATGCGATAAACGAAAAGTTGGACTATTTAACGTGTCTGCTCCAGGGGCAAGCTGCGGAATAGTATGCGAAACAGGTATACTGCTCGTGATAGAGACCACCTGGGATTTCCGTAATGCGGCATGGCTTGTCTGCTTCCCTGGTTCTTGTGTCGTTTGTGCGGCAACTGAACTGTCGAACAAGCCTTCCGGAGAGTAGAGTCCTGGAAGTAAGAGAAAAGTAAAAAAAATCGGCAGCCCCTGGTGCGGTTTAAGCCGTGTTTTGGGCGTGCCGTGATGGTGCCCCTCCCCTATGCCCATGGTATTTCCAGAGCGTAGTTATGGACGTGAAGTACTGGCGTCGCCTTTTTGCGAGGGTTGGGGTTGGGGCCGCATTGCTATGCCTGCTCGGAACATGCCAGGAGGTCTTGTTGTAGGTTACTCCGGGCGCGCTTGACGGTGTCTGGACATTTAATGGCCGGACTGGAGAACTGCCTGGAGAGGCTGCTTTGTACTTCCGCTGCAAGGGCCGCCGTGTGCTCCTCCGTTCGGAGGGAGCGTTCGATGTTTCCATTGACCGTAATTACTCCATGAGGGCCTGGCATCTTGAGCTTAAGGTATGCGTAGTGCGGTACCGCATTGAATTTGGCGAATGCGGTTCGTCCGAGCAGTGCATGATAGCCACTGCGGAATGGGACTATGTCGAAGATCAATTCCTCGCTTCAGAAATTATCCGGGGATCCGAAGATCACTTCAAGTGTGACTGAGCCTGTACAGTTGGCCTCTACACCTGGTATTACGCCTTTAAAGGTCGTTTTGGTGGGCTTAATCCTCGAGGGATCAATGCCCATTTTTCGCACTGTATCCTGGTAAAGCAGGTTCAGGCTGCTGCCGCCGTCCATGAGGACTCTAGTGAGATGAAGTCCGTCAATAATTGGGTCTAGAACCAATGCGGAAAATCCGCCATGACGGATGCTAGTGGGATGGTCTCTTCGATCAAAGGTGATCGGGCAGGAGGACCATGGGTTGAACTTTGGGGCGACTGGCTCTACCGCGTATACGTCCCTTGTCGCGCGCTTCCGCTCCCTTTTGGGGACGTGGGTGGCGTATATCATGTTCACCATCCGCACTTGTGGGGGAAAACCCTTCTGTCCATTGTTGTTCAGCGGCCGGGGCTCCTCGTCGTCATCGCTATGCAGCCCCTTGTCTTCATTGTCGGCGCTTAACTTGCCTGCCTGCTTGAACACCCAACAATCCCTGTTGGTGTGATTGGCCGGCTTTTTGGGGGTGCCATGTATTTGGCACAAGCGGTCGAGTATTCGGTCCAAGCTGGACGGGCCCCTAGGATTCCTTTTGAATGGCTTCTTCCGCTAACCGGATTTAGAGCCTCTGAATCCGGCATTAACTGTCGTATCCTCAGCGTTGTCGCCGTTAATGCGGCGCTTCTGCTTGTTGCGACGCGACCTGCCACTAATGTCCCTGGTGTCTGAACTACCAGGGTTCTTGGTCATATTGTTGCTACGAGCGAGCCATCTGTCTTCTCCCATGCAAAAGCGGGTCATGAGTGTCGTGAGTGCTGCCATAGATTTTGGCTTTTCCTGTCCGAGGTGCCGGGCCAGCCACTTGTCACGGATATTGTGCTTGAAGGCTGGTAGGGCCTCAGTGTCCGGACAGTCGACTATTTGATTTTTCTTTGTTAGGAACCGTGTCCAGAATTGTCTGGCCGATTCCTCTGGCTGCTGGATTACGTGACTTAGGTCATCAGCTTCTGGGGGTCGCACATAAGTGCCCTGGAAATTGTCGAGGAATGCGGCTTCCAGGTCCTCCCAACAACTGATTGACCCTGTTGGCGAGCTGTTGAGCCAATGCCGAGCTGGTCCTTTGAGCTTGAGTGGGAGGTATTTGATGGCGTGAAAATCATCGCCGCGGGCCATGTGGATATGAAGGAGATAATCCTCGATCCATACCGCAGGGTCTGTTGTGCCATCATATGATTCGATGTTTACGGGTTTGAAACCCTCGGGGATTTGATGATCCATTATTTCGTCTGTAAAGCACAGTGGGTGTGCGGTGCCTCTGTACTGGGCGATATCATGATGTAGCTCCAATGAGCTTTGTCTACTGTGTTCGGCCCTGCCGAATGTGTGGCCGGTGTGACGGTTACCGTCTCGAGCCGTGGGGTGCCCACGCGATCCGTAGATCGATCGTGTTTGCCTTGCCTTATCCTCCAACATGTCTCGTAAGTCCGGCGCATATTCCCGTGCCTTGGTATGGGGTGCGGCTTGAGTGGAGGGCCGGGAGGCCTCTCTGTCGCGGCCCGAGGTGGCCGTTCGGCTGCATCAAGTGCTTCCTCCTCTAATCAGGGTAGCAACCTGCTCTTTGGGTAACTCTTGGAGGGGCGTTCGAGTTTATGCTCTTCGGCTGCAAGGACTTCAGTCCATATGTCAACCAGCAAATCTTGATCAGCTCTGAGTTGTTGCTGTTTTTTCTTGAGGCTTCTTGCCATGGCGATAATCCTGCGTTGGAAACGCTTTTGCTCAACGGGATCCTCTGGCACGACGAATTCGTCGTCGTCGAGGCTTGCCTCGTCTTCAGAGGGAGGCATATAATTATCGTCCTCAACCTCTCTGTCTGCCGCTCTCTCATGAGGGCTGGTTTCTCCATCCTCCTGTGCTAAACCTTGCTGGAGGGGGTTTTCTTCGGCACTCTCCGGAGTATTATTATATCCCGTGCTGGAATCACCGTTTTTGTGTCGGCGGGATTTTGAGCGGCGCCGCTGACGCCGGCGCTTTTGCTGTTTCTTGGAGGGGTCATCCTCCGCTGTTCCATCACCATATCCCTCTTTTGGGGTGTCCACCGTGTATATGTCATATGACGAGGTGGCTTTCCAGGGCCTAGTAGGCGCTGGTTCTTCATCATCTCCTTCATCGGTGTCCATACCGTCGATGTCTTCGGAGTCGTAGTCGAGCATGTCGGTTAAGTCATCGACAGTGGCTACAAAGTGGGTGGTGGGTGGGTTTTGAATTTCTTCATCGTCCAGGGCTCTCCTGATAAAGAGAGAGACTTCAGTGACTTCAGGATATCGCCGAAAGGCGAGTGCTGAAAGACGTCCGCGGCCGTGAACTCCATGATCGGTGCCCAATCGGATTCGATCGGCAGGGGCGCGGAGGGTTCGGAGTCCGGCGAAGAATCCGGCCCCATGGAGTCATGAGTCTTGCAGAGTACGGGGCTGGTGTTCGGCTCAACCGCCGTTGGGATCACAGCCCCCGAGGTGGCGTCCGACCACCCATCCTCGATCGGTGCGGTTGGCTCCGAACTAAGGGTCGGAGCCGATGCGGGTGCGGCCTCCAGGGCACTGTTCGGCGGTAGAGCTAGATCATGCTCGTCGTGACAGTGCGGCGCGCTCGGCAGTGGTTCGAATCCGTCGAAGATCAAGTCCCCGCGGATGTCAGCCGTGTAGTTTAAACTTCCGAATCTAACCTGACGGCCAGGGGCGTAGCTTTCGATCTGCTCTAGATGGCCAAGTGAATTGGCCCGCAGTGCGAAGCCGCCAAAGACGAAGATCTGTCCAGGGAGGAAGGTCTCACCCTGGACTACATCGCCATTGATGATCGTAGGAGCCATCGGGCCTGACGGCGACGGCATAGAGGAACTCTCAATGAAAGCACCAATGTCGGTGTCAAAACCGGCGCATCTCGGGTAGGGGGTCCCGAACTGTGCGTCTAGGCCGGATGGTAACAGGAGGCAAGGGACACGAAGTTTTACCCAGGTTTGGGCCCTCTTGATGGAGGTAAAACCCTATGTCCTGCTTGATTAATATTGATGATATGGGTAGTACAAGAGTAGATCTACCACGAGATCAGAGAGGCTAAACCCTAGAAGCTAGCCTATGGTATGATTGTTGATGTGTATGTTGTCCTACGGACTAAAACCCTCTGGTTTATATAAACACCGGAGAGGGTTAGGGTTACATAGAGTCGGTTACAATGGTAGGAGATCTGAACATCCGTATCGCCAAGCTTGCCTTCCACGCCAAGGAAAGTCCCTTCCGGACACGGGACGGAGTCTTCAATCTTGTATCTTCATAGTCCAGGAGTCCGGCTGAAGGTATAGTTCGGCTATCTGAACACCCCCTAATCCAAGACTCCCTTAGTGGTAGTTTTATTTTGAAGAAATACATGAACTCCCATGCTTCACTTAGATTATTTTGAGAGTCTTAAATAGCATGGTAATTTTCTTAAAATCCTAATATGCTAGGTATTCAAGAATAATAAAATTCTCTTATGAGTGTGTTGAATACTAAGAGAAGTTTCATACTTGATGATTGTTTTGAGATATGAGGATGGTAATATTAGAGTCATGCTAGTTGAGTAGTTGTGAATTTGATAAATACTTGTGTTGAAGTTTGTGATTCCCGTAGCATGCACGTATGGTGAACCGTTATGTGATGAAGTCGAGCATCGTTATCGCCGCTCGCACTCGCACCACTCACGGCCCCTCCACGCCACACGATCTTATCTCTCTCTCGCACTCTCGCTCTCTTCCTCTATGAGCTGGGTCCCGGCGGAGAGTAGATCTGGTCAACTCTTCCTAAAACCTCCGCCTACTATCCTATACAGGAAGCAGGTGACGACGAACTAATAGTATAAATACACTTCTGTTGCTTTGACTTAACACTAATCCGGAACTTTTTGCAATAAGCTCTACGCTCGAAAGTTAAGGTTCCTTTCTTCCTTCCACCTCCGCCACCTCAATCATGTTACTTGAACGGTCATTCCACCCATGATTTACGGAACTTTCTTCACCTTCACCTATTGGGCTAGCTTCTAGTACCGCGCCTACGCGCAACCTTCCAGTACCATACCACCATATCTTCCTCAAAAGCACCATACTACCGCTATTATTGGGCCAATTTTCCATAGCCATTTCCGAGAATAGTATTTGCATGCATCCACCCGTTCCGTTGTCTCTATCGAGCGGAATTTAAACCCACAAAACTTCACACAAGTTATTTTCAAATTCACAACTACTCTCAATCCATCTCATAGTGTGCATATCTATTGGGACTGTCATGATATAGATTATGCTCTTCACTCAGTTATTGTCTCACAAAACTAACTTCATCAGAGTATGAGAATAATATTTCTTGTGAGCTGCTAAGTCACACGCTATTTGCATCAAATTACTTACTACACTTCATATCAATGAGAAAAATTATTATACTAATTGTCCCTTAGATACCTTAGCATATCTTATAAGGTATTTTAAGTCCAATCGTATTTGTGGCAAACCACCATTCATAATTCTTTCATACATGTCATCAGTAATGGAAGTCATGTTATCCCGGTACACCGCCGGAGGCATTCATATAGAGTCATATTTTGTTCTAAGTATTGAGTTGTAATTCTTGAGTTGTAAGTAAAATAAAAGTGTGTGTGATCATCATTATTAGAGCATTGTCCCAGTGAGGAAAAGGATGATGGAGACTATGATTCCCCCACAAGTCGGGATGAGACTCCGGACGAAAAAATAATAAAAGAGGCCAAAGAAGCCCAAATAAAAAAGGAGAAAACAAAGAGGCCATAAAAAAGAGAAAGGCCCAAATAAAAAAAAAATAAAAATGAGAGAAAAAGAGAGAAGGGGCAATGCTACTATCCTTTTACCACACTTGTGCTTCAAAGTAGCACCATGATCTTCATGATAGAGAGTCTCCTATGTTGTCACTTTCATATACTAGTGGGAATTTCATTATAGAACTTGGCTTGTATATTCCAATGATGGGCTTCCTCAAAATTGCTAGGTCTTCGTGAGCAAGCAAGTTGGATGCACACCCACTTAGTTTTCTTTTGTTGAGCTTTCATACTTTATAGCTCTAGTGCATCCGTTGCATGGCAATCCCTACTCACTCACATTGATATCTATTGATGGGCATCTCCATAGCCCGTTGATACGCCTAGTTGATGTGAGACTATCTTCTCCTTTTTTGTCTTCTCCACAACCACCATTCTATTCCACCTATAGTGCTAGTCCATGGCTCACGCTATGTATTGCGTGAAGATTGAAAAAGTTTGAGAACATCAAAAGTATGAAACAATTGCTTGGCTTGTCATCGGGGTTGTGCATGATTTAAATATTTTGTGTGTGAAGATAGAGCATAGCCAGACTATATGATTTTGTAGGGATAACTTTCTTTGGCCATGTTATTTTGAGAAGACATAATTGCTTTGGTTAGTATGCTTGAAGTATTATTATTTTTATGTCAATATTAAACTTTTGTCTTGAATCTTATGGATCTGAATATTCATACCACAATTAAGAAGAATCACATTGAAATTATGCCAAGTAGCACTCCGCATCAAAAATTCTGTTTTTATCATTTACCTACTCGAGGACGAGCAGGAATTAAGCTTGGGGATGCTGATACGTCTCCAACGTATCTATAATTTTTGATTGCTCCATGCTATATTATCTACTGTTTTGAATGTTTATGGGCTTTATTATACACTTTTATATCATTTTTGGGACTAACCTATTAACCCAGGGCCCAGTGCAAGTTTCTGTTTTTACCCTGTTTTAGGGTTTCGAAGAAAAGGAAAATCAAACGGAGTCCAATTGACCTGAAACTTCAAGGAACTCATTTTTGGAAGGAAAGAAGCCCAGAAGACTTGGAGTGCACATCGGGGGATCTGCGAGGAGGTCACGAGGCAGGGGGCGCGCCCACCCCCTTGGGCGCGCCCTCCACCCTCGTGAGCCCCTCGTGGCCCCCCTGACGTACTTCTTCCGCCTATATATCTCCATATACCCTAAAAACATCCGGGAGCACAATAGATCGGGAGTTCCACTGCCAGAAGCCTCAGTAGCCACCGAAAGCCAATCTAGACCCATTCCGGCACCCTGCCGGAGGGGGCAATCCTTATCCGGTGGCCATCTTCATCATCCCGGTGCTCTCCATGACGAGGAGGGAGTAGTTCTCCCTCGGGACTGAGGGTATGTACCAGTAGCTATGTGTTTGATCTCTCTCTCTCTCTCATGTTCTTAAGATGATATGATCTTGATGTATCGCGAGCTTTGCTATTATAGTTGGATCTTATGTTTCTCCTCCCCCTCTACTCTCTTGTAATGAATTGAGTTTCCCCTTTGAAGTTATCTTATCGGATTGAGTCTGTAAAGATTTGAGAACACTTGATGTATGTCTTGCCGTGCGTATCTGTGGTGACAATGGGATGCCACGTGATTCACTTGATGTATGTTTTGGTGATCAACTTGCGGGTTCCGCCCATGAACCTATGCATAGGGTTGGCACACGTTTTCGTCGTGATTCTCCGGTAGAACTTTGGGGCACTCTTTGAGGTTCTTTGTGTTGGTTGAATAGATGAATCTGAGATTGTGTGACGCATATCGTATAATCATACCCACGGATACTTGAGGTGACATTGGAGTATCTAGGTGACATTAGGGTTTTGGTTGATTTGTGTCTTAAGGTGTTATTCTAGTACGAACTCTAGGGCTGTTTGTGACACCTATAGGAATAGCCCAACGGATTGATTGGAAAGAATAACTTTGAGGTGGTTTCGTACCCTACCATAATCTATTCGTTCGTTCTCCGCTATTAGTGACTTTGGAGTGAATCTTTGTTGCATGTTGAGGGATAGTTATGTGATCCAATTATGTTAGTATTGTTGAGAGGACTTGCACTAGTGAAAGTATGAACCCTAGGCCTTATTTCCTAGCATTGCAATACCATTTACGCTCACTTTTATCATTCGTTACCTTGCTATTTTTATTACTTCAGATTACAAATACCTTTATCTACTATCCATATACCACTTGTTTCACCATCTCTTCGCCGAACTAGTGCACCTATACAATTTACCATTGTATTGGGTGTGTTGGGGACACAAGAGACTCTTTGTTATTTGGTTGCAGGGTTGCTTGAGAGAGACCATCTTCATCCTACGCCTCCCACGGATTGATAAACCTTAGGTCATCCACTTGAGGGAAATTTGCTACTGTCCTACAAACCTCTGCACTTGGAGGCCCAACAACGTCTACAAGAAGAAGGTTGTGTAGTAGACATCAGTACCACCCACGACCGTGACACAGATCCGGAGTTTCCTTGGATTAGCTGGGTACTATCGTTGTTTTATTGAAGGGTTTTCCAAAATTGCTAAACCCATGACGGAGCTGCTTAAAAAGGATACCAAGTTTAAGTGGACAGAGGACTGTGAGAAGAGTTTTAATGAGCTGAAGATACGACTGACAACCGCACCTGTATTGACTCTTCCAGACATTTATCGCAGTTTTGATGTGTACTGCGATGCTTCCAGACAAGGTATTGGTTGCGTGTTGATGCAAGACAGCAAGGTAGTAGCCTATGCATCACGACAGCTACGACCTCATGAGGGAAATTATCCTACTCATGATTTGGAATTGGCTGCAGTGGTACATGCATTAAAAATTTGGAGACACTACCTCATTGGAAAAAGGTGCCAAATTTTACGGACCACAAAAGCCTCAAGTACATTTTCACTCAGCCAGATTTAAATCTCCGTCAGCGAAGGTGGTTGGAGTTGGTCAAGGATTATGACCTTGAAATAAATTACCATCCAGGCAAGGCCAACGTCGTTGCTGATGCGCTCAGTCGAAAGCCCGTCAGCTTAAATGTCATGTTAAAATCATTGCCCACCAAACTCCAAGAGGAGATCGCTCAGCTCAACTTGGTCATCATAGAGGCTGACCTCGCTAATATTTTGAAAGTTACCCCCACACTTGAGATGGAGATCTGCAAGACCCAGCCAACTAACACCAACCTACAAAAACGGGCCAAAGGCCAGATGGCAAAGCAGGCCTCTGACTTTTCCAAGGACGAATTCGGCACCCTCCGATTCCGTGGACGCATTTGTGTGCCAGATCAACCGGACTTGAAGAAGAAAATCCTATCCGAAGCCCAAGAGTCCGCATATTCCATTCACCCAGGAGGTACGAAAATGTACGAGGACCTTAGACAAATATTCTGGTGGGATGGTATGAAGAAAGACATTGCCTATTTTGTAGCCTGTTGCGACATATGCAACAAGGTGAAAGCAGATCATCAGAAGCCAGCCGGGCTTCTCCAACCACTGCCAGTTTCACAATGGAAATGGGATGACGTTTGCATGGATTCATCACAGGATTGCCTAGGACTCGGCGAGGCAAGGATGCAATCTGGGTTATAATAGACACCCTGACCAAGGTTGCTCATTTCATTCCTATCAGCACCAGATACAGAGCAGATGAACTTGCACAACTGTATGTATCCAGGATCGTCAGTCTGCATGGAGTACCCTGAACTATCACTTCCGACCGAGGTTCTTTGTTTACCTCTGCTTTTTGGTCCCGTCTCCATCGAGCCTTGGGGACAACACTAAAATATAGTACCGCCTATCACCCTCAGACAGATGGACAGACAGAGCGGATAAATCAAATACTCGAGGATATGTTGCGAGCCTGTGTGCTAGCCAAAGGTTCTAAATGGGAAGACTGCTTGCCGTATGCCGAATTCTCTTATAACAACAGTTTCCGGACCAGTCTAAAGATGTCACCATACGAAGCTTTGTATGGCCGTAAGTGCCGCACTCCTCTAAATTGGTCTCAGACTGGAGATAGCCGTATCTTCGGAACGGATCTCATGCTGGAAGCTGAGAAACAAGTTAGGGAAATCCGAGACAGGCTGCAATTGGCCAAATCTCGACAGAAGAGTTATTATGATGCCAAACATCGGCGGGTCAGTTTTGAACCTGGAGAACACGTATACCTCCGAGTCACTCCTATGAAAGGAGTCGAGAGATTTCAGACTCGCGGAAAGCTGGCACCCAGATTCATTGGTCCATTCCCGATTATGTCTCGAGTGGGTACGGTTGCATATCAACTGGAACTACCCCCGGAATTGGCAGACATACACAACGTGTTCCATGTCTCGCAATTGAGATGATGCATATCCCCGCCTGATAAAAGGACTGCAATGGCTGAGATAGAATTGGCAAAAGATTTAACTTATGAAGAAAGACCATTCAAAATTTTGGATCAAATGGAAAGGGTCACTCACAGTAAAGTCGGAAAATTTTACAAGGTTCAGTGGGAGCATCACACAGAGTCAGAAGCAACTTGGGAGCAGGAAGAATTCCTTAGGGATCAGTATCCAGAGTGGTTTTCCCAAGCAACCGAATCTCGAGGACGAGATTCATTCTAAGTGGGGGAGGTTTGTGACAGCCTGGGTTTTGCCCCTTCTTATTTCCTTGATTTTTCATTCGAATTTTTTTGAAACTTGGGGTTTCTGAATCTTTTCATATGGACTTCAACACTTCGGCATCCTTGGCTTTCACCCAAGTGCTTCACTCCCCTCCTAAATCATTATTTCACTTCTGACCCACCCTACAAATAATCTTTGGAATATTTTCTTAAAAGAAAAATATTCATTTTCTCTCTAAAACCCTAAGCCTGATCTGTTTGCTTCAAAGCAACCCCAATTTTTACGGCTCAAAAAATATGAGATAATTCACAAATATTCTGTGAACCCTAGTGCACCTTCCTGAAAAAAAATATTCCATCACTTTTTGGAATATTTTTGCTACAGAAAATCTTTTCTATTCTGGACAAAAATGGTGGTTTCTACAGCAACTACCATTTTACTTGCTCCATTTGACCTGAAATTTCTTGTGCATCTTTACCTTAGTAACTTATCACTAGCCTCCAAAGCACAGCTTCAAAATCCAAGCCATTTGACCACAGTAACATCACAAAGTTACTGACCGGAAACTTACTTGGTGTGTGAAAACTTCTCTACTGCACCTGGATCCAAACCAAACCGTGGTAACACTCAAAACTACCACGAACCACACGCCAGACATTGAGTTTATGCTTAGATCGACCTGATGTCATAGTTCACGCGGTGACCGTGTTCGTCCAAGCGTGCTGGCATGCAGCCGACGCGCTCTGCAACGCGCCCGAGCCTCTGTTGCTCGCGTGCTCGCTTCCCCGCCAGCCCAACCATGCCAAACCTCGCCACCATCATCGTCTCAATACTCTTAACTCCTCCCTGGCGCTCGCCGACGCCGGAGCTCGCCGCAGCGAGCACGGGCAAGGTCCGGCCAGCCCAACAGTGCGGAGCGCACTGTGCCCGTCGCCACCCTCGTGATCATGTGCTCGTCTCCGCCCGCCCACAGTGGTCGCGTGACCTCCGTCGCCTTCTCCCCCTCTCACTGACGCCGCTCATCACCGGGCGCCGTGGACAGGTGTCCACCAGCGGAGCCCGAAGCACCCTCGCCGCTTGCCTATATATAGAGCCCTCCCCAGCCTCCTCAAGCACCAGCCAACACTCACACACACCCCATAATCGAGTAGGAAGCCGGAGCCCGGCCGGGCAGGCCTCGGGCCGCCGTCCCCGAGCTTGAGCTCGCCGGCGATCCCCTCTGGTTGCCGCGGTAGCTCCACCCCCTCCCAGGCCTGGGCGACCCCTCCAGGGCCTCCGCCTCTCTCCGGTGAGGCCGTCTCGCCCGCTTGGAGCCCCTGGAGTGGCCTCTACTCGCCGTCTTCCTCAACTCCGGCGACCTCCACGTTCTGCCTCCGCTTGCGAGGTTGATTCTGACACCGTCCGACCGCCCTAGCTATGCTACGGGTACGGGCAGGTGCGCCTCAACCCCCTCTTGCCATCCCTCCCTCTCGTTTGGGCCAAGGAGCCCTCGTCGCCGGTGAGAGCTCCGGCGAAGCCGCGGCCCCCTCTGTTTCCCTCTCCCTTTTCCCCCACCTGACTAGCGGGGCTCGCTAGTCAGCCACTCAGTACGCGCGTGAAGCGGTATGAGTGGTGGCGCCCCTAGGCTTTACGCCTTCGACGTCACCCCCAGTCTATTTCAAATTCATTTGAATTTATAGAACACTTCAAACAGTCATAACTCTTCAACCATAAGTCCAAATGAATTGATTCTTTTTGCATTGTGTCCTTTGATAAGAAATCTAGCAGCTCACCAAAGATGAGATTTTTTTGAGCTGTCTATAATTTCTGGTGATTTTCAGAAGTGTTCTTGATATTTTCATTTTGTGTTTAAAACTATTTTCAGAAGGTGAAGCTTGTCTTGAGGATCACCAGGAGGCTTGTGAACCTCATCTGCACTAAGGCAAGCCATAACATCATTTTCATGGTGCCATTTCAATATTTGTGATTTTCTTACTTGAATGAAAGGATTAATCCATGCATTTAAATGATTATGGAGTTATTTATATTCTGTTAAATATTGGTTAGTTGTTATGCTTGAGTTACATAATGGTTGAAACTAGTTTAGTGGATAAAGCAAGTTAGGATTTATTTGAGGTGATGTTAGAAATAATTTTGTTATGTATGTTAGCAGTTATTTGAAGCTATGTTTTTTCCCTCTTAGATTGATAAAAAGTTGTTAGAAAATGTCCTGTTAAATGCTTGTTTAATCATATTATTTGTCTTACAGAATGTTTGAACCCAACTTAGTGATAAAGAGAGTAAGAGTTGTTGATAATGAAATCTTTTTGACAAGCATATGATGTAGAGGGATAAACTCATGCAATATGATGTAAACCCCATCTTTTTATCCTCGATGGCAACAATAGAATACATGTCGTTTCCCTTACTGTCACTGGGATCGAGCACCGCAAGATTGAACCCAAAGCTAAGCACTTCTCCCATTGCAAGAAAGATCAATCTAGTAGGCCAAACCAAACTGATAATTCGAAGAGACTTGCAAAGATAAACCAATCATACCTAAAAGAATTCAGAGAAGATTCAAATATTGTTCATAGATAATCTGGATCATAAACCCACTGTCAGTGTCAAAACCGGCGGATCTCGGGTAGGGGGTCCCGAACTGTGCGTCTAAGGCGGATGGTAACAAGAGGCAGGGGACACGATGTTTACCCAGGTTCGGGCCCTCTCGATGGAGGTAATACCCTACGTACTGCTTGATTGATCTTGATGATATGAGTATTACAAGAGTTGATCTACCACGAGAACGTAGAGGCTAAACCCTAGAAGCTAGCCTGTGGTATGATTGTATGTTGTCCTACGGACTAAACGCTCTGGTTTATAGAGACACCGGAGGGGGATAGGGTTACACAGAGTCAGTTACAAGGGAGGAGATCTACATATCCGTATTGCCAAGCTTGCCTTCCATGCCAAGGAGAGTCCCATCCGGACACGGGACGAAGTCTTCAATCTTGTATCTTCATAGTCCAACAGTCCGGCCAAAGGATATAGTCCGGCTGTCCGGAGACCCCCTAATCCAGGACTCCCTCAGTAGCCCCTGAACCAGGCTTCAATGACGATGAGTCCGGCGCGCAATTTTGTCTTCGGCATTGCAAGGCGGGTTCTTCCTCTGAATACTCCATAGAAGATTTTGAACACAAGGATAGTGTCCGGCTCTGCAAAACACCACATACCACCGTAGAGAGAATAATATTTCCACAAATCTAATCTGCTGACACGTTTGATAGCATGACATCATACCGCGGCGCGGTCATTATTCGAACCGTTTTTCTCAACCAGCTACTGCACATATCGCGAGGTGGTTTCCTTGGCACGTCTTGTCGAAGCAGAGATCATGTCCCCTTATCATGGGATTATCATCAATACGGATGCGGGTAACCCAACCGTGCCATCAATTACGGCGCTTGGGGAATGAGAGGTTTTACCAGGTGAGTGGGGAGGCGCATCACCTCTTCCGCCCTTATAAAGGGACAAGGATTCACTCTTTTCACCCACGCCTTCTTCCCGATTCATTCCCTTCTGCTCAGGCTCCAGCGCCCAAGCGTTCACCTTCTCTGCCCACAAAAGGTCTTCCAAAGATGTCTGAATCCCGAGCAGGAGGCAAATGGATGGCCTCTACCGTCCGAGAGAAGGATATCAAAAAGCTTCGGGAGGCCGGGTATCTAGCCAAGAAAATCATCCATCGTCTCCCGACGGCGGGAGAGATTGTCCCCACTCTGGAACCCCACAAGAGGGTTGTATTCCTCCCTCACTTTGTCCGTGGGCTAGGGTTTCCCCTCCACCCGTTCGTTCGTGGCATCATGTATTATTATGGGATCGATCTTCATGATCTGTCCCCTAATTCCTTCCTCAACATCTCGGCATTCATTATAGTGTGTGAGGCTTTTCTCCGCATTTCGCCACACTTCGGTTTATAGCTGAAGGTTTTTAACGTGAAGCCCAAGGTGATGGGCGGTGAGCACGCCGAGTGCGGGGGCGCTATGGTGAGCAAGATGCCCAATGTCATATGGCCAACGGGAACCTTTAGTGATTCTGTCAAGTAGTGGCAACAGCAGTGGTTTTACATCACTGAGCAGTGCAGCAAGGAATGGGCCGCCTCTCTCGAGTTTTGATCCGGCGCCCCTCTACGGCTTACATCCTGGGTTAAGAAAGGCCTGGACTAGTCCTTGTCTGACGAATTATCGGTGCTCCGGACGTGCGTTAAAGATATGGGAGATAAGAATGTTGAACTTGTCAACGTAGTCCAGGTGATGTTAGTCCGCTGGGTACTGCCTTATCAACACCGGACTTGCAATCTATGGGAATTCGATCCGACCAGGCATCAAACCTTGTGAGGGTTCTTCGGCTCCTCGCACCAGGACATTTGGAAGGTGCTTTTCAAGTCCAGCAAATCATGGCCAGACTCCGCCGAGGACCGCGGGTACCAACTGTCCCACCCTGCAAGTTCGGTGAGTTTATCCAACTTTTCTATCCGCATGACCCAAAGGAAGCGCTTAATGCGTGTTATTCAACTCTCCCAGGGCTGGACGAAGAAGGCGGAGTGGATCCATTGTCCGGCCCCGCTGCCCGAAGAACCGGCCATCCCACTTCTAACGAAGATGCTGGTCTCGGCGCCTTACAAGGTGACGAAGAAGACGGCCGAGAAGGAGGCCAAAAAGACCCGGGGCGTCCTTCGTCGCCGTGGCACTTAGGACACAGTATCCAAAGGTTCTGATGCCCATTCTGCCTCCGAGGAGGACGAAGAGGAGGAGGAAGATGAATCCCCTATTGGGGGGGAGAAGGAAGAGGACGGCCTCCGCACCCTTGGAGGCCGAACTACCCAAAAGGGGAAAGGCTCCTCTTCCGAAGGAGTCCACTGCCGCCGCCGACAGCGGCCCGACATGGGATCCCAGGGCCCAGCCCCTGGTGAACTCATTAGTATATAAAATCCAAGTACGTTTAAGCGTCTGAACTCATCGTGGCTTAGTATTTTAACCTGAGCGTATATTTTTTGTAGTCCGGCGCGGTCCCGTACCAAACAATCCTCATCAGAGGACCTGCTGAGCTCAAATGCTATGGAGAGCGGGATGCCCCCAAAGGCCCCTTCCTCCAAACAGGTGCATAACACTGAGGCTTCATCCTAGGAGGACCCCGGCCAAGGAGGAAAGGAAGAAACCGTGAAGGCGGCACCTGGAGGTCAAACCGCAGGGGCCGGACACGTGGGTGAAAAGATTCCCATTGGGTCTGACGGCGGGGGCGATCCTGAGTTCGGCTCCCCACCGAATGCGATTCCAGAGACCTATACGGCCCCAGAATCAAGAAGGCAGCCTCCTTCGGCTGGGGGGACGTGCTTGTTCCGCCGACGACCTCTGTCCATCAGAAGTGTCGGATGCTTTGTTGGTGGCGTTGCAAGACGCCTCCATCGTTGATGAACACCGTGCCCTTATGGGTGCGGTGATTAAGAAGATTTAGTCAACTGAGAATGGACTGAACGAAGCCTGTATCAGCCTTATAAGAGGCTTTGAGGTATGTTCTATGAGTTGTCGAAGAGTGCCATAGTATAGATAGTAGCCCCTGATACACTGTACGGTGAAAGGAAGAACCGGACAGGGGATCGAATGGATGATCGCAGGAAGACTCATTGAATGACATTGATTTCTCTTCTGTTTCAAGCAGGTACCTGTAGCGGCTGCTGCCTCTCGTACTGCGGAGATCTCTGGACTGAATCAAAGACTGGAGCGGGCCATAGAAGAACTTGGCCAATTGAAAATGCAGTTGAGGGATAAACAAGGTATGCACAAGCGTTGCACAAATTTATTGTGAAATAAATGTTCAGTATGAAATAAGCCGCATAATTTGTGCTAGGGGTTATGACCAAAGTCGAGGCCCTCAAAAGGGCCGTTGCCGAGGCCGAGAAAAAGGTGGCCACAGGGCGGACTCTTCGTGAGAAACACGAGGCCAGAGTTATTAAAGCTGAGAAGGAGCTGCAAGAGGCCGTGAGTAAATGCGAGACCTTGGAGCAGAGTTTAACGGAGAAAGAGTCTGAACTCACCAAGGCGCGTCAAGCCACAAGCGATGCCCGAGGGGAAACCCAAAGCTCCATGCAAGGGATCCAAGAGGCGAGAAAGATGGCGGCGGGTAAGGATTTTCCCATGTAAAGCAAGTACTTGAAGGGAAAACTATGTTTCTGATTTTGAATCCAGATTTCTCAGGTGTATTTGTCGAGCTACCTTGCAGCATATCAGATGCCGCCCAATTCTACCGAGCCGAAGAAAGGAACACCGCAGATAAGCTCTTCTGGTCGCAGTATTTGGCGCCGAATTATCCGGTGCCTTTTGCCGATCAACTGAAACAGCTGATCGAACTGCATAAGGCGACAGAACTAGCCATGAAAGATATGGTTATCTGGCTATGGCCTGCCGAGCCGATTCCAAGCAGCTACTTCGGGCTCGTGAGGTGGCTTGTAAGCGCTTGCCCTCGACTTGACGTCATCAAGCGGCCGGTCTGTATAGAAGGAGCGTGAATGGCCTTCACCCTCACAAAAGTGCACTGGGGGAAGATGGATGCCGAAAAGCTGATGACCGGAGGACCGCCAGAGGGGAAGGAGCACCGCCAGCCCGAATTATATTATGAGAGTGTCCTGAAAGGATCCTACCTTGCAGCGGAGCTATGTACCAAGGACATTATATTTCCATGAATGCCAATCATTTTGTCCTTTGTAATGTTTGAACAAGGTCGTTTATTTGTCGCCTGTTATATAAAAGTTTACCCTCCTGTGCGGCCGTTTTTATATTAAACCTGAGAGTTGGCCAGTCGTCGGCTTCTGCCCCCACGTAACAAGTACGGGGGTGTTCGAGATAAACCTGAGCACTCTTTATCCCAGTTTTGGGTCCTTCAAAGGAGGTGCTCAGCACAATGGACCAGGCAATCGGACTATAGGGCTTTATCACTCTCACTTAGCCATAGGAGCTTTAGTATGGTCAGCGCAGCCCCTTGTGTTCGGAAGACCGTACTAGGGGCTCTATAAGCGCCTGATCGGAGAAAAAACCGACCCATCGCACGCTGCATTGGTTATGGCATTATGCGGGAGAAATCCTTAAAGATTTTTTAACCGCTCGAACAGCTGACCAGCTCTCACCGTATCATGACAGTCAGTTTTCGGCTTTCTCTACTGAGGTGCTCATCCGGAAGAACCGGGACACAATTGCAGTAGTTCTCCTAGTGCTACCTTAGCCGATATAGTGGAACGTAAGGTACCAAAACATGGGAGCCAGGCAAACCCAACTATTGACCCAATACATGATTTTGAGCTGATGCATATAATGCTATAGGTTCGGGGTGCCAAACTTCCATGAAGGTGTTCAGACTTTTATTGTCGTGTTACGGGAAAAACGAAGCCCCTGGCATATTTAAGGCATATCGCTATGTAGGGATGCCACTTGACAAAATGATCAGCAGGTAAACGTCATATAAATCCACATATTGTATTTGAATAATACGTCTATGCATATGGGTACAAGTAATGTGATAAAAAGGGGTTGTGATAGCCGAACCTGCTGTGACCAGGGGGAAGAGGTTGAGTGCGGATACGTAATATAGCCGGACGGTCACTACGGGGAATGTCTAAGGATTCCCTAACGCATTCAAGCTGCCTCCATGTAGTCCGTCCTGGTCGGTGCAAAGCTGAACCTACGAAGGAAATATAAGAAATGTTTACGTGCCGGAGGGCGGTTGAACCGCTGAGTTCGGCCTGTCGTGGCCTTCGCTGGAGTGTTTAGTTGAGCTCTGGACGAGCTGGGGTATCCTTCCGCGAAGTAGTTCGGAGCCCCTTGACGGTGTCCGGGAGCCTGGACGTCGACTCAAGGTTCGGCTGCAAGGTGCTGCTCGTTGTTTTTGCTGCTAAGGTAGTGGTGTATTTGTTGGTGCCGAAGGAAGGTTCGGCCTTGCCATGAACCGTGATGACGCCGCATGGACCGGGCATCTTGAGCTTACGGTAGGCATAATGTGGCACCATGTTGAATCGAGCGAACGCGGTTCGCCCGAGCAGTGCTTGATGATCACTGCGGAAAGGGGCGATTTCGAAGATTAACTCTTTGATACGGTAATTTTCTGGTGATCCGAAGATTACCTCAAGGGCAATGGAGCCTGTGCAGCTAACCTCCATACCTGGTATGATGCCTCTAAAAGTGGCTTTAGTGGGTTTGGTTGCCGAATGATCGATGCCCATCTTGCGCACTGTGTCTTGGTAAAGCAGATTTAAACTGCTACCTCCGTCCATAAGGACTCGAGTGAGGTGGAACCCATCTACTATTGGGTCAAGGATTAGTGCGGCTCGATTGCCCTAATTGGCGTTAACCGGACGATCCGTGCGGTTGAAGGTGACCGGCCCTAGTTTATATTGTGGGACGGCTAGTTCCAGAGTCGCCATCCCTAAGGGTGCATATCTGGTCCGAGTTGGCAATTTGGGTGGTATTTACCATATTCACCGATTGAATATGGGGAAATTTCTTTTGTCCTCTTGTGTTCGGTGATCTGGGCTCTTCATCGCTATCGTCGCTTTGAGACCCCTCTTCGTCTTTGGCGCCTGCCTTGCCGGCTTGTTTGAAGACCCAGCATTCTCTGTTGGTATGGGTGGCTGGCGTTTCTGGGGTGCCATGAATTTGGCACTGGCGATCAAGTATGCGGTCCAGACTGGATGGACCCGGATTTTTATTTTTGGGTGGCCCTTTCCGCTGACCGGACTTTGAGCCCCTGAACCCGGCATTAACTGTCGTATTTTTAGTGTTTTCATCATATTTGCGGCGCTTGTGTTTGTTGCATCGTGGTTTGCCATTGCTATCCCTGGCTTCCGATATGCCAGGTTTGCTTGCTGTATTGGTACTATGAGCCAACCAGCTATCTTCGCCCGCGCAAAAGCGGGTCATAAGTGTCATGAGGGCTGCCATGGATTTTGGCTTCTCTTGGCCGAGGTGCCGGGCAAGCCATTCGTCATGGATATTATGCTTAAATGCCACTAAGGCTTCTGCATCCAGACAGTCGACAATTTGGTTCTTCTTGGTTAGGAACCAGGTCCAGAATTTCCTGGTCGATTCCCCTGGTTGCTGAGTTATATGACTTAAATCGTCAGCGTCCGGCGGTCGCACATAAGTGCCCTGGAAATTACTAGGAATGCCTCTGCCAGGTTCTCCCAACTTCTAATGGAGTTTGCTGGCAAGCTATTGAGCCAATGCCGAGCCGACCCTTTGAGTTTTAGCGGGAGATACTTGATGGCATGTAGGTCATCCCCGCGGGCCATGTGAATGTGGAGGAAGAAGTCTTCTATCCATACCGCGGGGTCTGTAGTACCATTGTATGATTCAATGTTTACGGGTTTAAACCCTTCTGGGAATTCGTGATCCATTACTTCATCAATGAAGCATAAGGGGTGTGTGGCGCCTCTGTGCCGGGCTATATCACGACGCGGTTCATACGAGTCTTGTCTGCCGTGTTCGGCTCGGCCGGATTTGCTTTTAGTGTATCCGGCGTGACGATCATCGTCGCGTGTTGGTGCGTGCCCCTGTGATCCGTAGATCGATCTTGCATGTTTTGCCTTGTTTTCCAATATGTCTCGCAAGTAGCGCGTGTTGCCCCGGGCCTTGGCAATTTTGTTTGATTGGCGGCGGGGTGCGGGCTGGACTTCAGGCTGAAATGCCTCTCTGTCTCGGCCACGAGGTGGCCCGTCAGCCGCATCATACGCTGGTGATGTAGGTTTCAATGCTTCCTCCTCGAGGTGAGGTAGCAACCTGCGCTTTGGGTAACTCTTGGAGGGGCGCTCGAGTTTGTATTCCTCGGCCGCAAGGACTTCGGTCCATCTGTCTGCTAAAAAATCTTGATCAGCTTGAAGCTGTTGTTGCTTTTTCTTCAAGCTATTTGTTGTGGCCATAAGCCGGCGCTTGAAGCGCTCCTGCTCGACGGGATCCTCAGGCACGATAAATTCTTCGTCGCCGAGGCTCACCTCGTCTTCGGAGAGAGGCATGTAATTGTCCTCCTCCGATTCTCCATCTGCTGCCCGCTCTGGAGGGCTAGCTTGTTCACCCTCCCGCTCTAAATCATGCTGGAGGGGATTGTTGTCGTCTTCGGCACTCTCCGGAGTGTTATTGTCTCTTGTGCCGGTATCACTACTTTTTCTATGGCGGGACTTAGAGCGGCACCGCTGACGTCAACGCTTGGGTTGCTTCTTGGAGGGGTCATCCTCCGTTGTCTCGTCGCCGTTGCCTTCTTTGGGGGTGTCCACCATGTATATATCGTATGATGAGGTGACGGTCCAGCGCCCTGTGGGTGGTGGTTCCTATTCGTCTCCTGCATCATCGTCCATACCGTCGATGTCTTCGGAGTCGAAGTCGAGCATGTCGGTTAAATCGTCGATAGTGGCTACTAAGTGGGTGGTGGGTGGGGAGCGAATTTCTTCGTTGTCCGCATCCCATTCTAGCCGGACATAGTTCGGCCAAGGTTCTCCCGACAAGGAGAGAGACCTTAATGAATTTAGCACGTCGCCGAAAGGTGAGTTCTGAAAGATATCCGTGGAGGTGAACTCCATGATCGACGCCCAATCGGATTCGATAGGCACGGACACAGGCGGCTCGGAGTCCGTGGCCGGAGACGAATCCAGTGGTTCGGCAACACGGCTCTCGTAAGGGGTGAAGTCAGTATCCGGCTCTATCGCCACTGAGAGTGCGGCCTCCATGGCGGGGTCTATCCACCTGTCCTCCGATGGCGCAATTTGCTCCGGATTGAAAGCCGGAGTAGTTGCAGGTGTGATCTCCTGAACATTGTCCGACGGCAGAGCTAAATCATGTTCATCGTGATCATGCGGCGCACCTGACATGGGATCGAATCCATCGAAGATCAAGTCTCCGCGGATGTCGGCAGTGTAGTTTAAGTTTCCGAACCTGACCTGATGGCCAGGGGCGTAGCTCTCGATCTGCTCCAGATGGCCAAGCGAGTTGGCCCGCAGTGCGAAGCCGCCGAATACGAAGATCTATCCGAGAAGGAAAACCTCACCCAAGACCGCATCGTTACCAATGATCGAAGGAGCCATCAAGCCTTACGGTGATGGCACAGTGGAACTCTCAATGAAAGCACCAATGTCGGTGTCAAAACCGACGGATCTCGGATAGGGGTTCCCGAACTGTGCGTCTAAGCCGTATGGTAACGGGAGGCAGGGGACACGATGTTTACCCAGGTTCGGGCCCTCTCGATGGAGGTAATACCCTATGTCCTGCTTGATTGATCTTGGTGATATGAGTATTACAAGAGTTGATCTATCACGAGATCGTAGAGGCTAAACCCTAGAAGCTAGCCTATGGTATGATTGTATGTTGTCCTACGGACTAAACCCTCTGGTTTATATAGACACCGGAGGGGGCTAGGGTTACATAGTGTCGGTTAGAAGGGAGGAGATCTACATATCTGTATTGCCAAGCTTGCCTTCCACGCCAAGGAGAGTCTCATCCAGACACGGGACGAAGTCTTCAATCTTGTATCTTCATAGTCCAACAGTCCGACCAAAGGATATAGTCCGGCTGTCCGGAGACCCCCTAATCCAGGACTCCCTCACCCACAATTCATCGGATCTTGACAAACACACCGCAAAAGAAGATTACATCGAATATATCTCCAAGAGAATCGAGGAGAACTTTGTATTGAGATCCAAAGAGAGAGAAGAAGCCATCTAGCTACTAGCTATGAACCCGAAGGTCTGAGGTAAACTACTCACACATCATCGGAGGGGCCATGGAGTTGATGTAGAGGCCCTCCGTGATCGATGCCCCCTCCGACGGAGCTCCGGAAAAGGCCCCAACATGGGATCTCTTGGGTACAGAAGGTTGCGGCGATGGAAACAGGGTTTCGTGGTGCTCCTGGATGTTTGCGGGGTATATGAATATATATAGGAGGAAGAAGTAGGTCGATGGAGCAACGAGGGGCCAACGAGGGTGGAGGGTGCGCCTCGGGGGGTAGGCACGCCCCTGCCTTGTGGCCGCCTCGTTGATTGCTTGACGTCCACTCCAAGTCCTCTGGATCACGTTTGTTCCAAAAATCACGTTCCCGAAGGTTTCATTCCGTTTGGACTTTGTTTGATATTCCTTTTCTACGAAACACTGAAATAGGAAAACAAACAATTTGGGCTGGGACTCCGGTTAATAGGTTAGTCTCAAAAATAATATAAAAATGTAAAATAAAGCCCGTTATCATCCAAAACAGATAATATACTAGCATGGAACAATCAAAAATTATAGATACGTTGGAGACGTATCAGCGCGCGCTCAGCATGAGTCGGAGACGGCGAGGCTGGAGTCGTACCAGTTGCACGTGTCCCTGAAGCGCAAGGACGACAAGGTTCGCGCGCTATCCGATGAGGTGGCCCGCCTCTGCACCGACGCCGAGGAGGCGTTCGCCACATTCTGGGGTAAGGAGGCCAGGTTCACAGCATGGATGAAGTCGTCGGAGGTAGAGCCCGCCACGTCTCGGTGCGAGAACGCGCGGCTCCTCGAGTCGCAGCGGTCCGGGCGGCACGAGGTGGCCAAGCTGCGGGACATCCTGAAGCAGGCCGTCAAGGACACCAAGTTCGTCAAGGAGGCGTCGGAGGAGGCGAGGAGAGAGAACACCATGCTCAAGGAGATGGTCGGGAGCAAGGACACCGCCGTCAAGTGCAACAAGGAGAAGCTGGAGTGCCTCCGGGTGAGCGAGGCCGCGGCACGCGACAACGTCAAGGAGCTGCAGAGTCTGCTGGTGGCCACATCGGTGAGCCCCACCCCCACACCGTCCGCGGTGGCAGGAGCGGGAAGGTCGTTTGACCTGGAGGACCTATCGTCGCTGTCGCCGCGGGCGCCGACGGACGGGATCGACGAGATCGCAGTGGAGTAGAGGGAGAGAGAGGGGATTGAGGATTAGGAAGAGAGGGGGATTAACTCGAGACACACGTCTCTAGAGAGCCACCCACGTGCGCCTCGAAGCATCCCTCAGGCCTGGCTCTCAGGAAACTGCCGATTCGGCCATTCCCAACGGGCCAAGCCCAGGGATGCTTTAAGAACCGTGCTATGCGGACTCAACAGTGTATGCGAGGAACCAAGCAAATGAGATCCAAAAAGATGCTGCACCGCGCGAGCCTGATTAGGTTCGATGAGGGCAACCAAACATGCCCTGAGAAATAAAAAAAGTCCTATGAAGAAAGCGGCCCTTTGCGTGAACGATCCATGTCTAAAGTAGGGACGAACAAATTCATTAATGAGATGGTCCGACTTCTTTTTATACAGCTAATTGAGAGGGACGAACAAATTAAAACAGAACATAGAGTAGCATCAAGCATACAAGTACATTGCATGTACGGCCGATGAGATGGCCCGAGTTCTTTATAAGCGACGATAGTGCAGCTATGGTAATTAGCACCGTTACCGGTACTTCTCCTAGTAACTCGGTCTCACGCAGGCCCCCCGCGTCGCCCCCACTCGGGGACTCGGGCGGGATCTAAAACCCTAGTCGCCGGGGGTCCCCATCCGTCCTCCCCTCCCTCCGCCGCCGCCGAAGGACGCTACCGGCTATAGCCCGGGGCTGATGGCGGTGGCGGGGTTTTCCCTCTTCCCTGCGTCGTGCGGGCGGTGCGGAGCCCTGCGGCGTGGGTGGCACGCCTATCTGGCCTGGCGGCGCGGCGGGCCTGCCTTCCGGCGGCGGCGCGGCGGCTGCCTCGGCCAAGGGCGGCGATGTTGGGGTGCGGCAGCCGGCCCTGCCTCGGGCTGCGTGGCGGTGTTCGGCGGCGGCGGCCGGGTCTGCGGCGACACACCATCTGACCTTGGATCAGCGGTGGCGGCATGGAGGGCCTGGTGGTTGGGTCGGCACCATGCGGGTTGTGCCCTCCGGACAGATCTGATCTGGCCGGTGCGGCCTGCTCCATGTGCGGCGGCTCAGATCGGCGGCGACCCGTGCACACAATATGTGATGGAGGTTCTTCGAGCGGATCCGGGTGAAAACCTTGTGCTCGGCTTGATGCCAAGACCGGCGTTGGTGGCACCCTGTGGTGCCATTACCTTCTTGAAGGCATCGCCGTGGAGAAGCTCTAGACCTCTATCCGCTACCTCCGGGGGAAACCCTAGATCAGTTGATCGGATGACGGCGGCGCGTTGGTGTCGTTTCCTCCTTGGGGGCGTCATTCTTGGAGGCGTACGCGGGTCCGAAGGACCAGCGGGCGCCTTTTTTGGTGGAGCGGTACTTCATCCTTCACATTGATGATGGCGGATCTCGGCGGCGTGGTGCAGTGGAGACTCGGCGCCCGATGCGCGGTGATGGACTCGCGCAGGTGGAGGTAGTTGTCTGGCGTCAAGGTGGCGTCGATGGCGGAGTGGCCTGACAAGGTAGAAGCCTCAATATCTGCTCTGAAGACAGACCTATGAAAGATGGCGGTGACGACACATGTGAGTGCGTCAGACCAGTTTATGCCCCAGACCCGGTATGTGGCTCGGCTGGGGCTTCTGCCTTTTGATGATAGGCTTAGGTGACTAGACCGGGTATTTGGCCCAGGTAGCACCCCTTCATCATATGGATAGGAGTAGTGGCATATGTTGCCAAGATGGCGGATTCAGGCATTTTGTTGTAATACTTTGTAAGGTCCTCGTGAATAATCAATAAAGTGGCCGTATGCATCTCCCAGATACAGAGGCCGGGGGTCATCCTCCTTTTCTAAAAAAAACCGGTACTTCTCCTGACCCCGATACCGAATTCAGCAAGATTTCCATCGTGATAAAACCTTACCTATCTTGTGCTACTGTTTGTGCAATCACATCCTTCAGTCCTAGCTCAGCCCATACTTCTTTTTCTCTACGGCAGGTGAACAGGCAATGTTGCACATCCTCCATTCCAATCAAACAGACCGGGCATTGGGGGCTACATGGGATATGACGTTCAGATCTATTATGCTATTTAATACCCCTCTAATCTTGAGCATGAATACCATTTGTGAGTAGTTATATTTATACTTGAGGCCACGGGAGAAGTCATGTTGCAAGTAATCTTGTGAATTTGATATGTGTTCAATATTTTGATGATATGTATATTGTGATTCGCTTAGTGGTGTCATGTGAACGTAGACTACATGACACTTCACCAGCTTTGGGCCTAAGGGAATGCATTGTGGAGTAGTTATTAGATGATGGGTTGCTAGAGTGAAAGAAGTTTAAACCCTAGTTGATGCGCTACTTCGTAAGAGACTGATTTGAATCCATATGTTTAATGCTATGATTAGATTTGATATTAATAATTTTCTCGTAGTTATAGATGCTTGCGAGGGGTTAATCATAAGTGGGAGGTTTGTTCAAGTAAGAACAGCACCCAAGCACCGGTCCATCCACATATCAAATTATCAAAGTAGCGAACGCAAATTAAACCAACATGATGAAAGTGACTAGATGAAATTCCGGTGTGTCCTCAAGAACGCTTTGCTTATTATAAGAGACCGTTTTAGCATGTCATTTTCTACAAAAAGGATTGGGCTACTTTGCAGCACTTTATTTACCATTGCCGTTACTTGCTCGTTACAAATTATCTTGCTATCAAACTACCTGTTACCGACAATTTCAGTGCTTGCAGAAATTACCTTACTGAAAACCACTTGTCATTTCCTGCTGCTCCTCGTTGGGTTCGACACTCTTACTTATCGAAAGGACTATGATTGAACCCTTTTATTTATGGATCATCAGTGGGTCACCGATCGTACTTATTTGCCCCAATAATTTTTATATATTTTATAAAATTTCTCCATGAAATTTTAGCTCATTTAGAGGTGTGCAAAATAGGTATCTCTGATATAGCTTTTTCAGGACCAAAATTCCAGCTGCCGGCAATCTCCCTCTTCATGTAAATCTTGCAAATTAAGAGAGAAAAGGCATTAGAATTGTATCACAAAATGTTATAGTGATAAAAAGCCTTATAAATAACAGTAGTAAAACATGATGCAAAATGGACGTATCAACTCCCACAAGCTTAGTGTCGGTGTCAAAACCCGCGGACCTCGGGGTGGGGGTCCCGAGCTGTGGATCTCAGATCAAGGGTAAAAAGAATGAAGGAGACGACGTTTTACCCAGGTTCGGGTCCTCTTGATTGAGGTAAAACCCCAAGTCACGCTCTTGTTTATATTGATGAAGATGTATCAAATACAGAGTTGATCTACCTCGAGATCGTAATGTGTGGTCTAATTCTAGGGTTAGGTGAATGATTTTGCATTGATGTCCCCTCTACGGGCTAAACCCTATGGCTTATATACACGCCAGTGAGGGTATCTAGGGTTACATGGTCGGCATCTAGGAGCAAGGCGGCATGAGAGATCTTGGAGTATACGTCAAGTCTTCGGTGGAGGTAGTCTTGATCACGCCTCCTGTGGACGGCCTCCGGAGTCCATCTTGAGTTCGAGCGAGGGCCCCTCGGCCTAGCCTGAGGAACATGGGCCGACTTGGTTAGTACCCTCTTATCTAGTACACCGTCATTAGCCCTCGAACTGGTCTTCTATGCCGAGGACGACTTCAATAACAACCTCTGATCCGAGTCCCTGGCTCGACAGACGAGTTCCACCTTATGATCCTTGGACCACTCCTTCAACGGAGCGATGTCAGCCGAGGCCCAACCGAACTTGTACCATCTCCCCGAAGAGATCGGATAACTTAGCCTCGAAGGCCAACCATCTCGCTGTGAATAGTCCTACTTAGTTTGACAACTTCACCGAAACGGCTCACCCCACGACAAGTCGAGCAGTTACTGCTTCCCCCAAATCGCGGCCCGAGGCAGACTTTTTACTGGCATGTCCCATCGAGGTGAAGGTTGTGCCCGCTTTCTCAGATATATCATCAAGATTTTGTTTCTCCCATATGCTTAACGGCATCTTTGGTGGGAGTGGTGTGTTTATCGGTGCAGTAAGACTGTAAGAGGGACTCTTGGCCTTTCACTGGCCTATAAGAGCAAAAGGGAGGATGGTGCAACCTACTACGCTCCCATTCTCCTCATCTACTGCTTCGTCTAGCTCCAGTGCTCAAAGCAAAAGGGATCGCGACAAATTTGGAATTTGAAATAATTCAAAACAATTTTGTGAAATATAAAATCTTTCTACAAATATCTGATTCAAAACTTCCTCATTTACAGCTAAAATACATACGTGCTTTATAATGATAACTAATTTTCAATCATATAACAGCATCGTGCACATACAGTTCGATCTCGGCAGAGACACAATTTTCATCTAAAATGGCCACAAAAATGACTTACTATCACACACACACTCAAGTGCAACACACAGTCTAGTGCACAGAGTATATAAGAAGGATGAGTAATTCGGAGTTTTGAGCCGTCGAATCCACAAAGGCGAACTGAGAGATAAAAAAAGTCGCCTGTGGAGAAAGCGGCCCTTTGCTTGAACGATCCATGTCTAAAGTAGGGACGAACAAATTCGTTAATGAGATGGTCCGACTTCTTTTTATACGGCTAATTGAGAGGGACGAACAAATTAAAGCCGAACATAGAGTAGCATCTAGCATTAGTACATTAGCTGATGAGATGGCCAGCCCCGGCGCCGGCCACCTCATTCCAATGGCCGAGCTGGCGCGGCGGCTGGTGGAGCTCGGCTTCTCGGCCACGATCCTCACGTTCACCAACCTCTCCGCCCCACTAGATCAACTTCTCCCATCCCTCGCCGCCTCCGTCGCCACCGCCGCGCTCCCCGCTGTCCGGATGGACGACCTTCCCGCCAACGCCCACGACGGCCGCGTGCTCGTGGAGCTCATTCGCCGCTCCCTCCCCAACATCCGCGACCTCGTCCGCTCCATCAACAACTCTAGTACCGGGGCCGCCCGGCTCGCCGCTCTGGTGCCGGACTTCCTCTGCTCCATGGCGCTGCCCATCGCCGCCGAGCTCGGCGTCCCCGGCTACGTCTTCTTCCCTAGCAACCTGGCCATGGTCGCCCTCACGCGCCACATCGTCGAGCTCCACGAGGGCGCCGCTTTCGGCGAATACCGCGACGTTGCCGTGCCTCTCGAGCTTCCCGGCGGAGTGTCGCTGAGCGGCGCTGACATCCCGGACGCGTTCCGCGGCAGTTTCACCAACCCGCGTTACTCGAAACTTGTTGAGTTGGTCCGGAGCTATGGCCTCGCCGACGGCATACTGGTGAACACGCTCTACGACATGGAACCTGCCACCGCGGAGGCGTTCGAGCAGCTGGCGGCGGAGCAAGCTGCTGGCGCGTCAGCGTTTGCGTACCCGCCGGTGTTCCCCGTAGGGCCGTTCGTCCGGCCGCCAGATCCCGACGAAGCCGCCGGCGGCGCGTCGACGCCATGCTTGGAGTGGCACGATCGTCAGCCGACCGGCTCTGTGGTGTACGTCGCCTTCGGGAGCGGCGGGGCACTTTCTGTGGAGCAGACGGCCGAGCTCGCGGCTGGTCTCGAGGCGAGCGGCCAAAGGTTTCTTTGGGTCGTGCGGATGCCAAGCCTCGACGGTCGCGGCATCCGAGACGATGACGATCCATTAACGTGGCTCCCCGAGGGCTTCTTGGAGAGGACGAGGGGCAGGGGCCTGGCCGTCGCGGCGTGGGCGCCTCAGGTGCGCGTGCTGTCCCACCCTGCGACCGCCGTCTTCGTGTCGCACTGCGGGTGGAACTCGACTCTGGAGAGCGTGGGGTCCGGCGTGCCCATGCTCGCGTGGCCGCTGTATGCAGAGCAGAGGATGAACGCCGTTATCCTGGAAGAGAAGCTCGGGGTGGCGCTGCGGGTGCCGGCGGCACGAGAGGACGATCGATGCTTCGTGACGTGCTACGGGATCGCCACCGCTGTGAAGGAGCTCGTGGAGGGGGGTCAGAAGTTGTGGCGACGGGCCGAGAACCTGCAGAAAGCGGGAGCACATGCGTGGTCACCGGACGGGCCGTCGCGCCGGGTGCTCGAGGAGGTCGCCTTCAAGATGAAGGCGGCGCTTGGCAGAGAGAAGTAGACGCGGCTCCCCTAACGTGCCATTGGCACACCGACACGGGGACCCGGGCCCATGCGTCGATGGCTCCATTTCAGGGGTGCAGTACGGGAGTGGATCCGGCTCCGAAAGAAGTAACAATTGCACCTGAATAACATTTGCGTCATGCGGATGCCACTAAATCTATCCACTTCCATGTAATTTTCGCAATAAACACCAATGACCGATTTTTTGATCAGTTGGGCCCATCTATAAACGGCTAGGTGCTGACATGGCATACAACTGTTAACATCGTTTGTCGACTGTTAATTGGACGTGGGGCCCACCCATCACATGTGGAGCCAGCCACTCAAGTACTCAACTTAGGCTGATCATAGTGGGGAGTAGATTTTTTTTGAGGCAGGGGAGTAATTTATATTAGTGTCATGGATATGACACTAGTATAAGTTACTACCTTCATAATACAAAGTACTAACATAATACTAGTGCCATATATGACTTCATTTATTAGCTTGTAAACTCATATTGTCTTGGAAAACCCTATATTACAGTAACATATTATGTTACTACTTGTCATTAACTACTTGCCACATAGGCAAAAATTCCTCGGAGTGCGCTATGTTACTACTCTGCACTGTGTGGACTTTCTCTACTCCAGACTTTCTCTACTCCTACGGACATGATTACTTCTCGGAGTAACTTAATAAGGCTAGTAATTACGGGATTAGTTTTACTAGCGTTGTCGCCGCAGAGAAAGTCCGCACGAAGATAGAGGACGGAGGAGGAGAAATGCAGTGCGCGCGCCATGACAGCATCAGTGCAGTAGGACGAGAGAGAGAACGTCGAGATGAATGACGCTGGAAACTACTCCGGTGTAGTAGGACGCGGACAAGGAGGTCAAGAGGAACGATGTCGGCGTCGAGAGGGACGAATAGGAAGGCTATGAGGCAGATGACAGGAGAATAAATACAGTGTGCATGCCATGACGGCGCCAGTGCAGTAGGATCCTGGAGAGAAGGCCGGGATGAACGGCGACAATGATGACGCCATTGCAGCAAGACGCGGGAGAGGTGATTGAGAGAAACCACACCAGCCTATAGGAATGATTGAGCGGTGTCTTAAATCACACCACATATATGTATGGGAAACACTTGTAATCAGAAAACTTGCAACACGAATACTATGTGGAACTACGAGATTATGCTACTAATCAAAGTAAAATTCAAACGGTCGATCATGCACGACGATATTGACAAAATTCGTCCAAACGTGAACGCAAAATTAAGCATTTTTACGGGCGATGAAAACTACGAACCAATCACAAAAATAGAACCGTAATATTGATGTGCATCTTTTTTGTCTAGAGCTTATCTCAAATCAAGTCACCATTGTGTAGATTAGAAGGGAGAAAGAAGAAATAAGATTAGGAAGAAGGTTACTAGAGGTAGAAGAAGATAGCACGTACAGGCTGTGTATTAGCTCGCATCCCTTCAGCCTCCTCTCTCATGAAATGGGCCCATCCATAGCTCATTGTGGCTCATCTCAGCCTAGCTCGCTGGAAACTGCCGATCTGAGCGTTCCCAGCGAGACTGACCCCAAGGTGCTTTGAGTTTCATACTATGCAGGTTCAACATTGAACACGAGAAACTAAACAGCCTAGTTTCATCCTGCATGAATCTGATTGATCTCTACGCAGGCTACCAAACACGTCTCTAGTGTGATATACAACACTAATAGAAGAGGCTACGGTATTCTTTCTCTAAAATACTTCCGCTACATTTTTAATAGTAGATGATTGTAATGATAATGCAGTAACATTTGTGATCATGCTGACAGTTGGACCGCGTTCTTGGACATTTGTATGGGGGCTGTTTATGTTAACCTGTACTTAGAGGACATGTTTTCAGCATGTCACATGGAAAATGCTGATGTGGCTCGTATGTACGACTGTACTTGACAATGTATGGCGGATCAACTTCTTTGATCTCATCCCCTGCAAAAAGAAACTTCCTTGGTCTCATGATCTTTTTTGATATGGATGACGCCCTTTGGTAAGGTACGTAGTGAAGTCGTTTGAAGCTCCAAATTGCGGCACATTTAACTTGTTTTTGATCGCAGCAGTTGTTCCTTTTTTGTAAAGAAGAAACTTACATACCACTTGCTACCATGATTAGATTCATCATGAAACGAATTTTCATACTTTTTCTTAATATTGTGGACGTAGAATTTTTTTTCTCTGAACTTGGTCAAAATTAAAGAAATTTGACTTTCCAAAAAATAATACCACTTATATTTTGAAACCGATGGAATATTTAGTTGGGCGAATTGGGAAGATGATGGAGTGTGTTTTATTTTATTTATAATACAGTGATCTTGGTTATAATCCGGTAATTTGATGAGCCTTTTGTGGTGTGGTTTTGTATTATCCGCTAATCAATGTATATTCATGTGGGAAAATTCCAGCGTTGGTGGCTGCATATACTATATTAATGCTACAGTATCATATGGTGGCGCTTGTTTTTTCTAGATGATGGGAGGATGCGCCGGATTGATATATTTTGATAGGCCAGTTGTGGTTGATTAATTTAAAAAAATCATTGGGCCAGACCAAAATCGTAAACCAAATTTATAATTGAATACCTCAATTGAGCGAAAAAGCTTCCAAATTAGATACATGAAACTACAAGATTTTAACTGAAGAGCTCCTTGAGAAATTGTTGACCCATTCAAACTGGGTAATGAATTCTAAATTGAAGATTTCAATTAATTAGGAGGCCTTAAAAATTAAAAAGCATAATGTATAGTATAAAAGAATTGAAATGCGAGAGTTTTGAGAAATTGTTGACCTAGTTAAAATTAAGTGATCCAATTTTAGTTGAAGGCCTCAATCGAACATGGGCTCTTTAAAGTCAAGAAGCATATTGTTAGACTGCTCACGGTGGAGAGTAATATAGAGTAGTAACTTGCCGATGTTATTAGTCTACTACCTTCATAGTGGGTAGTAACATATGAATGGTATTATGAAAGAGTTCATTTATTAAGCTATAGACTCATTATGCCTTAAAATGTGTGATGTTACAGTAACTACCTAAGTTACCACAAACCCCTCTCTCCTTATTAATTAGCTGCAATCTTGTATTAAAATGTGTGATGTTACTAGTCTTATTGTGGGTAACAAACAAAAATTCGCTGCCTAGAAGTAGAAGAAGGTGGAAGGATCCGAGCGAGGGTCCAGGTCAGGTCATGTGAACGGACGGAACACCCAACAGCCGCACTGCACTTCACTTCTCCTCCACTCAAGCCTCGAGGAGGGCAAGAACAGAGCAGCTCCCGCATAGCCCCAGCCCCAGGCGACTCGAGAAATCGCCGGCAATCCGGCTCCGGCTCTCCAGATTCCTCTGCCTCTTCTCCTCAAGGTATCTTATCTTCTTCTTCCTGCCATTTCGCACCCACCGCATCCCACCCGTCTCCCCCTTTCGCTCCGTGCAGTTTTGGGGGTTTGGGGGGTTTTTGGACCGGCGCACCACGCCATCCGGGTCCGGGGCCGACGGTCAATTCGTCTCTCATTCGGGGTAGGATCATCTGTTTGGCTTTTGTCTGGAAGGTTTCTATGTTTAATTAGGCCCAAATCGAGTGCTTTCTTGAGGTCGGACGCGAGAAACTAAAAATCGCATCAGAACTGGGGTTTGGGGCAGCACCTAGGTTTGCCGCCGAGGCTTGCGAGCACCCAAATCTGTGGTCATCTTTAATTACGCTCCCGTTCATTCTGATGTTCGTGCTGGCTATCTGACAACAAACTGTGCTGGTTTATTCCATCTCCACTTTTGGTTCCTGAGGTTGGGAATTGGGATGGTTGGATTTGGCTGTGAGCTTTTGGTTCCTGCCGGTGATTATCTTCTGATTCAGAAAATGCATGCTCTTTTTGGTATGCTTGCTGCAGACTAAATTAGTGGGATTAGAATGGAAACATGGAATGTTGGCATTTAATTTGTGATGAAACAGTTCATCTTTCCTTGAATTTACAGATTTTTTGTTGTGTTTGTTACCAGAGTTTTTTTTTCTTTTTGAGATAGTTTGTTACCAGAGCTAGTTATGCCCACACTTAAATGTTGACATCTGATGGGTCATGGTGTTTGCATGTACTCCCTCCGTAAAGAAATATAAGAGCGTTTAGATCACTAGTACAGGCAAGGGTGAAAGTACACAAACGATATTTTCAATGCACTCTATGCATTTCACTGTCTTTTGTTATCTTCTTCAGGATGGATCCTAGTAGCTGCAAAAGGCAGAAGCATGATACCGGGCATGATAGCACGCCAGGCACCCAGTCCCCGTCAAGCATCATAAGTCATAACAGATCTGTGCGTCTTAGGTTTCTCGAACGATTCGACGAGTTGAAGTATGGGAGTGCCACTGAAGATTACAAGGCAATTGAGAGAAAGAAGCACCAACTTATCAGCACCCTTGAAAAGCTGCAACAAGTACCTATCAAGTTGCCCTGTGCCAGCGCGGCGCTGGAGACATCAGATGCAGGATTACATGGTGCTGCACAAAGTGGGAAAAACATTAGTTCTGATAATATTGTCGACTTGGATCAGTATGATGTTGAAGATAATACCCATGGTAACATGGACAATACTGAGGCTCAGAAAACGGTCATTTTACTTGATTCTGATGATGAGGACATGGTTAAATCCTTCGGAGATGGAAATTTATCTGGTTCTAAGCAAAATGCTGATTTTACCCAAGATTGCATGCCGGCTGAGCAGCCTTGCCAAGACCAGGACATCATCATGCGCAATGATGAGAATATCAATTCTGAAGCTCTTGTAGTTGATCCAGGAAAGCGCAGCATGGGTATTGACAATGAGGTGCATTCAACTCGTCATAAAAAGTCTCTGTTTTTCAATGCATCTAGTTTCCCTCAAACAATATTATATGGACAATTATGCATGTTTTTACTACCTGAATAAGAGAGGAGGCAATAGAAATTATTCCTTCTCATGATCGCAACAAATAGCTTACGTGATTATTAACAAAGCATTGATGGATTAAACCCATAGATCATCTTTTTAATGCACAACTGCCTCATAACCTAGTCAAGCCTCACCAACTGCTTAAAAGTATCGCGTTTGTCGAAACTTATGCCAACATGATAAGTACTGACTAATTGCCATCTATGTTTCAAGCCAAAGGAAATTGCTTTATTCGATGGCCACGATACTTCAGAGCCACAACAACTGAACAAGCAAGGACATGATCACATAAACATTCACAATGAGGTCTGCATCGCTGTTCACTCTTGAAATGATAATCAATATTGTTGTTGAATCATGTTTTTTTTCTATATTGTTCAATCAGAGAACTACTGGTAATTATCGAGCATGTTCATATATATGCCTAGATGCTAATACATATCATATCTCAATAACACCAGAAGTCCTTGGCCATTTTATTTTGTTATATTGCGCTTGAAGCAACTCAATGATGTCTGTGAAGAAAATTTCTAATATATATTTAATATCCTGCCTTTGCCCTGTTGAGTTATAGGGAAATTTGATTTTACTTTCATCATGTTTTCCAGAAAATATGCCCACTCAGTTTCAAAAAAGAAAAAGTGATTGATTGTTTCACATGTGACTATATGGGAGACAGTATTGTTTATTAATCACAATATCTGGATTGATGAATGGAATTGTTTTTCCCAGTAATGTTCACTATCTTGTATTTCAACAGAGTCGTGATGAGGAGAAAGAAACAAGGGAAGGAGAAGGTGAAGATGTCCAAAGTAAAGGCCACATGGAGAACAACAATATATCTGCTGTAGATTCTTATGAAATATCTTGTGAGGTCATACAAAGTGAATCCATGGAAGAGGGAAATTATAATCACATTGATACCATTGACAATCCAGTTGATGAGCTGGATGACCTTTGGAAGGACATGTCGGTTGCGCTGGCAATGTCGAAGGTACCTTTTTAATAAACTCATTTCAATCCATCTTCCCTTTATTTGTTTCTTATATCAAGTTAGATCTCAACATTTCATGAACCTCAGTGCCTAGCTCCCTTGATAAATTGTTTTCATGCCTGCACTAATGAAATGGTTCTCAGCCAGCACGCCCTATAGAATACAATATTTGTACTACATGCGTATAGCCGAGGACCATTTCTTCCTCTAGTACTTGATGTATATCATCAAAATTTAAAAAATGTTAATGTTGTCATCCCCATCAGTTATGTGACTCTATTTTGCACTTTATCACTGAAAAGTTTAGAGTTGGAGTACACGATCTTACTGGTTGTCTTGAAACAGCCAGTTTTTCATTTGCATCCAATCCTTTTTCGTTGTCACACATATTTTGATGCTTTACCATCATCATACTACTGTTTTGTGTTCCTTTATGCATTCACTTTGTATAGTTTTCTACCATTACTTGCTTTTTGATGAGTCTGACCAACATAGTTTATCTAACCAGACCATTGGAAGTGATCACAGTATTGTTCCGTCAGAGAAGAATAGTTCTGAAGTAGTGGATGATTGTCATCATGACTTCGTGATGAAAGATGATTTGGGCATTGTGTGCCGTGTTTGTGGTTTGATCCAGCAACGCATTGAGAATATTTTTGAGTTACAGTGGAAAAAGGTATGTAGTATCCGTCCAAATTAGTCCAATTTACTTTCTTGAATACTCCATTTGGCATCACAACTCCATTTGGTATGTAATATTTTTGAGTAATCTAGAGATAACTACTAAAAGATTCAAAGTACACAACTTCATTTGGCATCACAACATCAACTAGTTATACCGTCTTCTTGTCAATCAAATCATTGATGATTAGTTCTGGATGTCATCATTCATAAATTTTCTTCACCGGTTTATTTGTCATTAGTGATTAATAGATCGAACAAATTTCCTATACGAGCACCCATGACATGTGTTTTAGATTTTGACTAATTCAGTTCATTTTTGTTTGTTAATTTCTACTTTCTCTGTTCAAATCAGCGCAACCAATCCTACAGAACGTACCCGCAAGAACCCAGAAACTGCAACGATCTCGAGGCAACTACTAATCCTTCAGGGATATTCTTCAAGTTGCCCCTGGTACTCTGTCAATCCACCCTCAGCATTCAGAACGGATGAAACCTCACCAAGTGGAAGGTTTTAATTTCTTGATCAAGAACTTAGCAGATGAGAACAACCCTGGAGGTTGTATTCTAGCACATGCACCAGGTTCTGGAAAGACTTTCATGCTGATTAGCTTTGTTCAAAGCTTCCTGGCCAGATACCCGGCAGGAAGGCCATTGATTATCCTTCCAAAGGGCATTCTGGCAACATGGAGAACAGAATTTGTCCGTTGGCAAATTAAGGACATGCCCATTCCACTGTATGACTTCTACTCCTCCAAAGCTGATAGCCGGTCTGAACAACTTGATGTTTTGAACCTGTGGGAAGAAAACAGAAGCATATTGCTGCTAGGGTATCAGCAATTTGCATGCATAGTGTCGGATCAGACGAATAAAGCAGAAGCAGTCATGTGCCAAGAGAAGTTGCTGAAGGTCCCGAGTCTTGTCATTCTAGATGAAGGCCACACTCCGAGAAATGAGCAAACTGACCTACTCAATGCACTTGGAAGTATAAGGACTCCTAGAAAAGTTGTGCTCTCAGGAACCTTATTTCAGAATCATGTCAAGGAGGTCTTCAACATCTTGAACCTTGTCCGGCCAAAATTCTTGAAAACGGAGCGATCTCGTGGGATAGTGAAGCGCGTACTAAGCAAGGTGGACATGTTGGGGAAAAATGCAAGGTCAAGGAACATTTCAGATAAGTTCTGTGATTTGATTGAAGAAAACCTTCAGAAGGACGCAAATGATAAAATGAGAGCGATGATCATCGAGAGTCTACGCGAGCTAACTGCAAACGTGCTCCACTATTATCAAGGCGAGCTTTCGGAGGAGCTACCAGGACTTTTGGACTTGACTGTTTTTCTGAAAATGAGTACTGAGCAGGAAGAGGTCCTGAGGGGTTTGGTGGGACTGGGGAAATTCAGCAAAAGTGCAAAATGCAGTGCTGTTTCTCTTCATCCATGCTTAAAGGATATCCAGAACATTAAAGACAAGAACCGAGATATTGTCGTTGAGAAGATCGGTTCCATCATGCGTGGAATTGATATCAAAGTTGGGGCAAAGGCAAAGTTTATATACAATTTGTTGTGTCTGTCAGAAGCTGCAGGAGAGAAGGTACTCGTGTTCAGCCGGTACGTGCGTTTTCTCATTTTCTTGGAAATGCTGATCGTAAGAGAGAAAGGATGGGTTCCAGAGATGCACATTTTCAGCATGACCGGTGAATCAACTCCAGACCAGCGAGACAAGGCGGTCGAGAGATTCAACCAATCACCAGACGCTAAGGTTTTCTTCGGTTCCATCAAGGCATGCGGCGAGGGCATCTCCCTCGTCGGTGCGTCGCGGGTTGTCATTCTGGACGTCCATGAAAACCCTTCCGTGATGCGCCAGGCGATCGGTCGTGCTTTCAGACCAGGTCAGACCAAAATGGTGTACTGCTACCGCCTTGTCGCTGCCGACTCGCCGGAAGAGGAGGATCACAACACGGCCTTCCGAAAGGAATGGGTGTCCAAGATGTGGTTCGAATCAAACGATCTTTGTGGCAATGATGATTTTGAGCTTGCCACTGTGGACGTTTCAGAGAGCGGTGACAGGTTTCTCGACAATGAGGCGTTGCGACAAGATATCAAATCTCTATACAAAAGGTATGTGTATCCTAATCGTGCGAACGAATCTCATTAAACATTTTGTTTTTCTGCTAGGATGTTGAATGCATCAATGAGTACACCAAACGTCGTTTTCTTTGCAGGTGAATGGCAGTGGCAGGCGCTAACGAACCAGTGAGAGAAAGAACCCGGGCAGGAACTGAAGTTTGAACTTTCTATGCTTCTTTCAGTGTTTTGCTAATCGTCTTAATCGTATTTGTATGAAGAGATATAAGAGGGTACAAGTCTAGTAGTACAAGTATTTGCAGTCTGAAATGCTAAAAGTGTCTAGTGGACATGTATATCATTAAAAAAGTCAAATTATTTTGAAGTTTTTATGATTTTATTGTTCATCCCTGGAGCCAAAACGCCACCCTTGATTGCGGATTGCTGCAAGAACATCCTTACTTCGTGTTTTTTTTTCCTGAGGCCTTGTTCGGTTAAACCTCTCTTGGAGAGGATTGATGGGGAACTTGACTTGTAGGGGATTTAATCCTCTCCAATCCCCTTCAAACCCCTGAACAAGCTCTGTAATTTTCGGGGGAATTACACAACCGTTACCGCTAGACAGTGTAGATCTCGAGGGAAGCTCAGCACTGTAATTTTCAGTCGAAAAGTGCCCAGCTCCCTGTGTTTTGCAACACAAGAATAGTTGGTTCAAATTACTTATCAGTCTAATCAAACTACTTAGCTAGTTCGATAAAGTTAGGTATAGATGTCATGAACACTAAAAAAAACGTTCTGAAGGAAAACAGACACACAACAAAAACAACTGCACATCAGTGTTCAGAATGGTCCTGGAAACAGGCAAACAGTGGTGCTATCATGGAACGCTAAACAGAAAAATTCAGCAGGGCTAGCAATGGGAGAAGCTTCAACATATACATTCCCCATGCAGTCATGATGAACACAACAGTAGCAAAGAATTGACATACGACGCAACATTATCATTTCTGCGGTTTACTCTGTTTATTTTAGCAACACTTAATAACAAGTCTCTGTAGACTGGTTCCTCTTAGCAGTTTCTGTAGACTGGAACTCTGAAGTCTGTCACCGGAAGAAATGAGGACAAATATTAAAATTTATTTGTGGTTGAAAATAAGATATTGCAGCATCCTTGCTTGCTGAGACAAACATATCTGAACAATAAATGATGTCGTCTGGAATGATTTGGCATTTGAGAATAGATTAGTTCCAAGAAAATTATCAAACTGTAACCAGCTAGAGAAGTACTCCCTCCGTCCCAAAATAAGTGTCTTAACTTTGTACTAACTTTAGTACAAAGTTGTACTAAAGCTGAGACACTTATTTTGGGACAGAGGGAGTAAATGAAAGATGCCTGAAATTCAGTTTTCATGAGAATATAAGCACTGCAGATAACATAGAGATTCAGAGTTTACATAGGATGAGCTCAACAGCAACTACTACGTGCATATTAGGGTCCAAAATATGAATAAATTGGAGTCTGACAGATAATAACAGAAGTTTAAATTTGATTAGGTTCTTCTGAGCGTGTTGTGGTTCCTTGATTATCTTCAGTTGATCCATTTGCAGTGCTGCATTGTGGCTCTAACTCCTCCATGACAGTTGCTACGCAGTTGGATGTTACAAAAACAGGCAGACCACACTCCAATCTTTTGTCTGGGATCCAGGTAGTTGTGCATCCAAATGGCATGATATTTCTGTAGTCGCGTGAGATCTTAGATTCATCAAAATTAACACTCCAGGTCCTACCTAGGTAGGGCAGGCTGTAGTATGGGGACATGTATGTAGCAGAGCTAACCCCAATCTTACAACAGATGGCGATAACATGAGAGCAAGGCTTGTGAAGTAGCTGCGGCTTGCTGCATGAACAGGTGGCAGTTTTTTCAACTGTGGATCCTTCAGACTTATTCCTGCTGAGGGTATAGTCCGACTTCAGGTGAACAGTCACCTCCCTCTTCCTTCCCTTAACTGTAAACTTCCGATCCAATACCTCACCACGAGCATTCTTCTCATCGGCGTACTTATACGTAAGTGTATGCGTCTCAGATTTCTGCATTTTGGAATTCATGTCAACCTGTACACATTCCGGGAAGTTAATTGATGGGTTGCCGATTGCTTTGTTTGCTGCAGCACTTGTGTTTTCAAAGTACTTTACCAAGCGCAGGAATGTTACCTCCACTATCGCACTGAGCGGAAGGCATGTGATACCTTTCAACACAGGGTCGTTCTTATATACATCAGCTATATCACTGCCCATGATGCCATACCTTGCTCCATCTCTGTCATATGCCAGTGACCACTTCTCCTTTGGTTTCAGACTGATCCAATCAGAGAACTTTGTTATCTTTCCTTTGGTGTCATCGGCATGATCTTCTTCCTTCCCATCCTTCACAGAATCATGTTGGTTACATTGGCTTTGTGCCTCAAGGTCTGCCACCTCATGCTTGACTGATTCCTGCTGCATTTTCCCACTAGCGCCACGTTCTTTCTCCGCCATATATGTGGACGTTAACTCGTCTAGCTCCTTCCAGATTTTACCAAACTTATGGCGTCGCTTCTGCTGGCAAAGTTTCTTGAACATCAGCAGCAGCTTCTTGTCGCCAAAATACGCAAAGAAGTTTTCAGCAAGGTCTTCCATGCATCACCGGCTTTCTGCTTTACGCCACTGTCGATATTCGTATTTCAGAAGGTCTTCCACAGCATCAATCAACTCCCTTTTGTAGTCGTGTATAATGCACACATCAGACTGATGCACCACTGCTCGCTCCAAATTCCTAAGAAACCACAACCAACTTTCCTTGGTCTCACCCTCAACGATAGCACATGCTACTGGAATGGAAAAATCATTAGCGTCCAATGCCACAGCAGTCAACAGCATCCCTTGATATTTCCCACATAGTGGTGTGCCCTTGATGCATAGCACAGGGCGACAGGTACGGAAGGCCTGCAAGCACTGTCCAAATGCCCAAAACATACGCTGCAGGACTCGGAAACCCTTACACCCTGCAACCTCTTCATCCTTGATGTCTACAAAGCAACCAGGGTTCTTGCGTGCTATTTCCTTAAGCAACCTTGGGGCAAAGTTGTGTGAATCATAAAAGGTGCCGAATTCCCTCTCCAGAGCAAACTGTCTTGCCCTCCACGCCTCAGCGGGACTGATCTTCTCGCCTAAGGGTCCAGTGAGATAATGTACCAATTCCTTGGCTGTCATCGTCAGGTCATCCACAAGGTCACGGAAGGCATAGCGACTACTTGCCAGGCACTCCGTCCCAGGCAGCACAACAGTGGCCAGTTGAGAGTAATCATCATGTACGGCTTTGAGCAAAATGGCGTAGTGCCTGGCCTCAGAGGATTGCACATACAACATGAACTTCTGTGTCACATGTTTTTTTCTCTTCAATTTATTTGCAAAGGAACTCCAGCATTTGTCAGTACAAAACTCATTCATGCCCCACGGGTAGTCCTCCAAACAACAGTCTGGTTCGGAGGACTCTTCGTCGAAGAAATCAGTTTTGCGTTGCTTGAGGAACCCCTTGATATCGAGATCTTGTGTTTCTGGATGGAGCCGGAACAGCCTGAAGATCCAGAGCTGTAGATCCACCAATGACATGGACTGTGGCTGCAGCGGTAGCTCGCCGATTAAGTGAGCACATTTGTCTTCTAAATCGTTGCCACGCACGCGAGAAAACGGTGCTCTACATCCATAGTACACAGGCATCTGAATCGGCTCCTCGACCTACACCATCAAACAATGCCACAATACACATGGAAGAGATTCAGACGAATGAAACAACCAAGTAAGTACTGGGGACAAATTCAGACTAACTAAAGTATCACTATCAAGTGAGTTGATGGATGGGTACAGTGAACTACAGACCTGCGTCTTGCGAGGCTTGCTGACAGCCTTTGCCGTCGCCAGGGCCTTCCGCTTCCTCGCGCTCGCGGCGGTACCCTGCGAGATCAGAAGACGCAGATCTTCAACAAAACGGGCGGCGGCGAATCAATCGAGTGGTACCCGGAGGGCGGCGAGGAGAGCGTACCGGCTGGGGGACGGGGAGCGCGTCGGGGCCGGCAAAGGAGGGGGCTTCAGCGGCATCGGCACCGGCGCGTGCTTCGTCCATCGCCGGCTTCGTCGGAGCAGGGTTGCCACCGTCAGTGCCGAGGCCGGCGTGGGTTTCCATCTCTTTCTGTTCGCGCATTTGGGGAATGGGGAATGGGACGAGGGAGGGTTTTCCCTCGCTTCTGGAGTTTTTCCCTCCATTTTCTCGTGATGGGCCGCTCGTCCCATCACGGTTGTACCTGGGCTGTGAGAAGGCTCAGCATTTCCATTTGCTGTGGGCTCTCGTCCCCACTGAGAAAGAACTCTCCCAAATTGTCTCAAAAAAGAACTCTCCCAAAAAAGCTCGCAATATTCTCTCAAAAACAAAAGCTCACAATAAAACAGCAGACACCCCTAGAAGAAACAGTACAAGATGGAAACCATGTTACAGTGGAAACATGTACAAATTTGAAGCTGAAAATCATTTGGGTGGTATGAACAATGAAAAATTCAGCAATGAATAGTGACAAAAACTGCAACATTTTTTTGACCTAACTATTCATGGAAAACTTGTTTTTTTTTATTTCTTGACTCCCAAATGAATATAGATTTGACTATCAAAATTTTCAATGTATTTGGTAAAAAATAAATAAGTTTGACTTCTGACAAAACTGAAACTTCAATTAATTTGAAACGGAACGGGTTGAATGGAAGATCCTTACCGCCATAATATAATCGTATAATCCAAGACATCAATTTAACAGAAAATGGTGGATTTCCTAATACTAAAATATGTTATTTAACACCATATTTTCCTATCATTATCATGAATAGAAAATACCATCATCACCTAGCAAACACATCTCTTCCCGAGCACGGATACGACATGCCCCGGCGTTAAAACCTACTATTTATCTTTAGTTCTCGTGGGAAGTAATCACTGAGATTATCACCACCAGTAGCAACGGTCGTAGGGTGATCATAGCACACCGTGAAAAAAAGGAATAGTTCAGCCGTCCAGGTCCATGTGCTTTCAGTCAAAATCTTTCCGGGCGAAAGTGATTTTAATCATTTAATGGACATGGTTGTTGGCCTGTTCCAACTGAAGAATGGTTGATTGATTTTGTATATTCATTATTCACCAGTCTAATCAAGCAACTTAGCTAGTTCGATGAGGTTAGGAATAGGTGCCATAAACACCAAAAGAAAAACGTACACATAAGAAGAAGAACCGAGTTCAGAATGGTCCTCTGTTTGTAGATGTAAAGTTCAGAAAGATCTTGGAAATTGTTTCATCATCCAATACTCAGCATAAAAATGCAACAGAACTGCAGAAAAATGCATTATGATTCTTTATGGTCTGTTGTTTCGTCACTGAACACACGGCGGAAAAAATGCAGCAGGAAGTTACTTTCCTCCTGAGAAAAAAAAACATGATGAATGATGAAGAACAGTAGCAAATAATTGACCAACAATGCAACATCATCTCTGTGCATATCATTTATTTTCAATTTAATGATGAATAGGCAGTATTCATTCAGTTTCTCGCGGGAAAAGCCATAACATCATTATATTTGTTTTTGGAAAGACCAACTTAACACAGGTAAATGTGCTAACACAGCAAACTGAAAGCAGCATCTCAACACCTGATGGCAAATCTGTAGACTGGCTATTTAAAAAAAATGTAGACTGGAACTCTGTACCGCATTTGCATATGGATTCAGAGAAATTGTTCACAATGCACAGATCTTGGCAACATTATTGCTTGCAGTGAAAAACATGTTTAAACAAGAAATGATGTCTTCTAGAATGATTTGGCATTCGAGCATGCAAGAGTTCCAACAAAATTATCAAACTGTAACCTACTGGAAAAATAATAATAATAATAATAGAGGGGTTGATTTGCAGTCACCCATGGGCGTAGTAACCATATGCCTAAAATTCAGTTTTCATGCACTGCAAATAATACCAGAGGTTCAGAGTTTACATAGGATAAGCTCGACAGTGACTACTGCATATTTAGGGCCCAGAATATTAATAGCTTGATAGGTGATAACAGAAGTTTAAATCTCATTAGGTTCTTCAGTGCGTGTTGTCGTTCCTTGATTGTCTTCAGTTGATCCATTTCCAGTGTTGTGTTGTTGCTCTGACTCATCCGCAACAGTTTCTAGGCAGTCTGATGTTACAAAAACAGGAAGACCACACTCCAACATTTTGTCTGGGATCCAAGTTGTTGTGTTGCATTCAAATGGCGTGATATTTCTGTAACCCTGTGAGATCTTATATTCATCAAATTTTCCACTCCAGATACTACCTAGGTAGGCCAGGCTGTAGTATGGAGACATGTATGTAGCAGTGCTAACCCCAATCTGACAACAGACGGCGATGACATGAGTGCAGGGCCTGTGAAGCAGCTGTGGTTTGTTGCATGAACAGGTGGCACTTTCTTGTATTGTGGATTCGCCAAACTTACTTATGCTTTCCGATTTCAGGTGAACAACCTCATTCTTCTGCCTCGATTGAACTGTAAAATTCCGAAACTGTTTCTCCTGGAAAACATTTCTGTTTTTGGTGTCTAGGCAAATCACGCGATGCATCTTGGATTTCTCCATTTTTGAATTCATGTCATCCTGGACCCGTTCAGGAAAGTTCATTGATGGGTTGCCAATTGCTTCATTTGCTGCAGCACTTGTGTTTTTGAAGTGCTCTACCAAGCGCAGAAATGTCACCTCCACTATCGCACTGAGCGGAAGGCATGTTATCCCTTTCAATACAGGGTCATTCTTGTATATATTTGATATATCAGCGCCCATGATGCCGTACCTAGCTCCCTTTGTGTCATGCACCAGTGACCGCTTCTCCATTGGTTTCAGACGGATCCAGTCAGAAAACTTTGTTACCTTTCCTTCGTTTTCATTGGCATGATCTCCTTCCTCCTCAGAGTCCACTGAATCAGGTCGGTTGCATGGGCTTTGTGCCTCCAGGTCTGCCTCATCATGCTGGACTAACTCTTGCTGCATTTCCTCACTAGGACCACCTTCTCTCTCTGATGTATATTTTGTTGTCAACTCGTCGAGCTCCTTCCAGATTTTAACAAACTTATTTAGTCGCCTCTGCTGACAAAGTTTCTTGAACATCAACACCAGGTTCTTGTCACCAAAATATGCAAAGAAGTCTTCGGCAAGGTGTTCCATGCACCACCGGCTTTCTACTTTCCGCCATTGTTGTTGGTCGGAACTTAGAAAGTCCTCTATAGCATCGATCAACTCTCTTTTGTAGTCATGTATAATGCAAACATCCGATGGATGCCTCACTGCTTGCTCCAAATTCCTAAGAAACCACATCCAGCTTTCCTCGGTCTCCCCCTCAACGACGGCACATGCTACTGGAATGGAGTAACCATTAGCATCTAATGCTATAGCAGTCAGCAACACCTCTTGGTATTTCCCGCATAGTGGTGTGCCTTTAATGCATAGCACAGGGCGACAATGATTGAAGGCCTGCACACACTGCCCAAAAGCCCAAAATATACGGTGGAGGACTCGAAAGTTGCTACATCCTGCAACCTCTGCATCCTTGATGTCTACAAAACCCCAAGGGGTTTTACATGTTATGTCCTTAAGTAACCTTGGGGCAAAGTTGTGTGAATCGTAAAATATACCAAACTCCCGCTCCAGAGCCTTCTGTCTGGCCCTCCACGCCTCAGGGGGGTTCATCTGCTCGCCATAGTGTTCTGCGAGATAAGCTATAATTTCCTTAGGTGTCATTGACAGGTCTTCCACTAGGCGGAGGAAACGGAAGTTAGAAGTTGTCAGGCATTTCGTCCCAGGAAACACAACCCTTGCCAGCTGAGAGTAATCATCGTGCACGGCTTTGAGCAAAATACCATAGTGCTTGATCTCAGAGCATTCTGCATACAACATGAACTTTTGTGTCGCATTCCTTTTCCGCTTTAACTTATTGGCAAAGGCACTCCAGCACTTGTCAGTTTGAAAATAGCGTGTGTCCCACGGGCAGTACTCCATATACCAGCCAGGTTCGAAGTCGTCGAACAAGTCAGTTTTCCGTTGTTTGATGAACCCCTTAATAGAGAGAGCTTGTGTTTCTGGATGGAGCCGGAACAGCTTAAAGATCCAGAGTTGCAGATCTACCAACGACATGGACTGCGGCTGCAGTGGTAGTTGGCCGATAACGTGTGCACAATCTTTTACTCCAGGAGAAATGTATGAAGAATCAACTAAATCATCGCCTTGCACGCCATAAAACTCTTTGGTTCGTCCATAGTATACAGGGATCTGAATGGGTTCTTGAGCCTACACCAAACAATGGCAGCACATAGATGGAACAAATTCAGTTTAGGCGAATCAAACAAGCAAGCAAGATTATTGCGGCGGCAGGTTATAAATGACTTATTTGGCACAGTACAGTACAGTGCGGTACAGTACAAACCTGCTGCTTCCGAGGCTTCCTCGCCGTGGCTGCCGGGGCCTTCCGCTTCCTCGCTCCGGCGGCGGCACCCTGCGAGCTCAGAAGTCAGAACACACAAACTTCAACAAAAGGAGCGGCGGGGAATGGATCGAGTGGCACGCCGAGGCGGAGTGCGGCGAGGAGAAGGTACCGGGTTGGAGGCGGGGGCGTCGGCGCCGGTATGGGAGGCGGAAGAGTCGGAGGCGTAGGCGTAGGGTTCCTCCGCCGTCTCCATGGACGGCTTCGAGTATCGGCGGCGGTTTCGAGCTTGGCAGTGGAAAGATTGGGAGGAGCTCTTTTTTTTTCAGAACGGAAGAGCTTTCCCTCCGTTTTCTGGCGGAGAGCAAGGGCCAGGCCTTGTTCAGCATGGGCCGCTGGCTCTAGCTTTCTTTTGCTTGGGCTCTGGGCTTTGCATTTCTTGAAGGCCCCCGTGCAGCACGCCAACGTTTTGCTGTCGTGTTATCCGGGACTGAGCTGGTGTTCAGATTCGGGAAAACGAAGTACAGAAAATGGAGAAGCTTCAACGCATACATTCCCCACGCAGGAATGACGCAATATTACCTGGTTCTAATGAATCAGCAGCATTTCTGCCAATTTCTCTGGAAAAAAAAAGAGTCAATTACATCACAGGTGTCTAAACTTGACAAGAAATTTTACTTTTGGTGCTGAAACTTGTGGTGTACAGATATGTGGTGACAGAACTTGGCTTCGTGGTGCATATACGGTCCGAATCATGTTTGCATACGTACTGAGCGCTGACGAGGCGCGGGACCCTTTGTCAATGTCTGGAAGGCGCGGTAGAGGCATGTGGCCTGTCTATTTGCGGCGAGGCGCGGGACCCTTTGTCAATGTCTGGAAGGCGCGGGTAGAGGCATGTGGCCTGTCTATTTGCGGCGAACCCCCTGGAAGTTTTATTTTTGACACGAAAAAGAACATGCGGCCGCATATTCCCCTCAGTTATCTCAACATCCTACTGGTAACATGCGCAGGGCTTGCACTAACAGATCTTTGGTTCGAATCCCGGTCGTCCCCCAATTGTTTGTGTATGCAGTTTTGGCAATAAAAAATCAGTTTCCTCACTATAAAATCAGAGAACAGCATAGGCATCAGTTTGTTCTGGAGATGTTATATACAGTTTTTGATAGCAAAATTTCAGTCAGTACAAATTCAGAAAATGCAATTTGTGTATGCAGTTTTTGACAGCAAAAAATCAGTTTTACTCAGTACAATTTCAGAGAAAGCATAAGCATAATTTTTTTCTGGAGATTGCACATACAGTTTTTGATAGCAAAACTTCAGAAAATGCATTTTTGTCAGTAACACAGGAAACAAAAAACATAAAAAAAATTGCTCACTATAAATTCAAGGCTAACAGCATCACACTTCATTTAGTGTGACACAGGAAACATCACACTTCATCTCTCTCATGCTATCATGGCAAGGCTATCAGCATCACACTTCATTTAGTGTGACACCGGAAACATCACACTTCATCTCTCTCATGCTATCATGGCAAGGCTATCAGCATCACACTTCATCTCTCTCATTCCTTCACTTAGTGTCCTTCCAGGCTGACACCAGTATACATCATGCTGCCCTATCTCTCTATCATAGCCTAGCTGCTTCACAAAGTCTTCAATCCACAGTATAGACCAAGTGTCACAATCACAATGATCAATCCAATCAACTTCATAGTCAATGTAGCTGTTGTTGTTGCCAATTCCACAGAAGAATCCTTTGTGATGAATTTCTATTGTGAAATGCCCATCAAAATCATCTACAATTCAGAGAATGCAAAAACATTCAGTTCACTGAGAAAATCTTCAGTTAACACTGCTTTAAATTGATAAGATTTTCACTTGGAAGTGCCAAATAGTAACAGCAAGCAAACATGTTCATTTAAGTAACAGCAAGCAAACTGCTGTACCCACATCCTACTATGGGAGTACGCATTGTTTACTACTGGATCTTCAATTAGTAAACATGTTAACTGAAGATCCACTAGTAAACATGTTCATTTAAGTGTCACAAATTTCCTAACTTTCAAAAATGAACTGCTGTACCCACAACCACTGTCAAAATATTCAGTTAGCTACTGTCGAAAAACTCAGTTAGCTACTGTTGAAAAATTCAGAAATTCAGTTAGCTACTGTCGAAGCATTCAGTTAAGTATAGTTCATGAAAATTACAAACTTCTGTACCCACATCCAATGTTTTCACAGGAGAAAACATGTTCTAACAATCTTCTACAACGGGTGGCTAATTTCTGAGGCATATCTCAATATTCACGTTCACAAAACAGAGCCCTTTTTAACCCAGGAGAAACCATGTACAGAACCTGCACTATGGATGGATGTGAAGGGGGTCTGCTCGCGCCTTCCAGCTACTGACAAAGGGTCCCGCGCCTCGCTGGCGCGCCTCGTCAGTGCTAAGTACGTATGCAAACACGATTCTGACCGTATATGCACCACGAAGCCAAGTTCTGTCATCACATATCTGTACGCCACTAGTTTCAGCACCAAAGTGAATTTTCTTGCCAAGTTTAGACACCTGTGGTGTAATTGACTCATAAAAAAGCAGCAATAACATGAGGAGAAAATGACTCTATTTAAGAGGTATGAAAATAAGGGATTGGACTTGGATTCAGAGAAATTGTTCAGCATGCTCATTTCTTTGCATCACCCTTGCTTGCAGAGAGGAACATATCTAAACAAGGTATGATGGGCAATTGAGCACGACAAAATCATCGAACTGTAACCAACTACAGTAGAAAAGAAATAAGAAACGAGTTATTTTGCAGTCTCCCATGGGCATAGTGACCACTAGAGATTCAGGGTTACATATGACAAACTTGATAGCAAACTCGATAGTCGCTTTCCACACAAAAATTCCACTCCAGGTCCCTTGGGTTACTGGGTAACTTTAACATGGTGGAATTTGTAATATTCAAATGGACATGAAAATTTCTTAGGGGGGCTGGATATGCAAGACTGCTATTGCACATAATTCGAATGAAAAGCTAACATGATCTGAGAAAAGCCAAACCTATTTGTCAAATAGCTGCAATATGATGCAACCTTTTTCACATACTTGAGAATTAGATTACATTATCTCAAACCAAAAAAAATCTTCTAACCAAGAACTGTTCCAAACATGGTTATGTGCTTTACCACTCAAACGAAGTATTGTGAAATAAGAGATGAATCCATTGCATCCGTGCTTCAGCACACACTTTTCCGACTAGAGCAGTAGAATGTTTTAATAAGTCATAGATGCATACAACAATCATATACACAGAAAGTTACTCGAATGCTCTGCACAAATTCAGGCCAACAACATTTTATTCATATCTGAAATCGATTACAGTGCGACTTGATAGTCGATACATTGAGGACTTGCTTAGCTCAAAGCTTCACCCGCACATACACACAAGAGTTCACTAACCAATGTTACTCAGTCGGAAACTGCAACTTTAACTCACCAAGACGCCCAATGCCTAAGAATCCAGTTCAGCCAAGATTAATTTTACAGGAGAGTCAGCATAGTCTCCAGACGCTAGGCAGCTCACATGATTATGTGTGTATCGACAAGTTCAATTCTACTCCTTTTTCCTGCTACAAGCCGGGTAGCAAACGGGCGTTTTGGATTTTGCGGCGAGTGCGTCTTACGCTCTGTCTCGTGCCGGAATTGCAGTACATGAGTTTCCTTTTTAGGCTCATCTGCTTTACTTTGATTTATTGAAAATGCCCTTTATTTACTTAAACCCTTAACTTAGGACCAGGTGTGGATGTAGTGTAACTATGCCGTACACATCTTAACAAGATTTTTGCTGCCTAGCTAGATGGAGACTCTGCTGACACACTAGTAAAATTACTAATGACTGAACGGGATTCAAAGAACACTAGAAATCTTGGTAAGCAAGTGCAGAACCTAGAGATGCAAAGATTAAATGAAACTTATGTGTGCATGGTTTAGGAAGCAACTAAAAGACCAGGGAAGGCGTAATACCACTGGACGCAGCCAAGGAATTGGTTGCTTCCTTGGTGCTGTGGATTTGCATCGCTTGAGCAAAGTCCCGTCGACGAGCCATCTCGAGGAGGTGAGCTTGATAACGCCATGCTTGCTGTCGTGCTTGGAGCAGCTCCTCAGGGGACTTGGTCACGTCGGAGTAATGGATCCACGGGTCGTTGAACTGCACGGTGTCCGCCATCTGCTCCACCTTTCGCCGGGCCTCCGCTCGGCTGCGCTCGATGTCGCGCCGACGGCTGGCCTCTTCTTCGGAGGCAGAGCGAGCCTTGTCGAGGCGAGCCATGGTGAGGCGAGCGTTCACGATCAGTTCGCGCATGCTGATCTGCGGCTTCGGTTGCACACTGGGCGCAGCAGCAGTGGCAGGCAGTGGTGTAGAGCCGACGAAAGAGCAAGCCTTGGAAGCGACCTGACGAGAGACCTTCTTCACAGGCGCAGCAGCAGTGGCAGGCAGGCAGAGTGGAGCCTTGGAAGCCGGGCGCTTGCGGTGGTGGCAAGCGGACTCCTCGTCTTCAGCCATCTGGCGCCCACGGGCACGGATCGCGCACCGGACGTCCCCGGGGTCAGCACCAGCAGCGGCCGGCAAGGTGGTGGCAGTATCAGAGGCATCGAAGGAGCCGGGCATCGCCGGCGCATGGCTGCGTTCTCCGTGGTTGACACACCAGACACGGACGGGATCAACACGGGCCGCCTTGGCAGGAGCAGCGACATCAGATGCGGCCGTGGCGGCGTGGTGATGGGGACGCCCTCCATGGTCGACGCCGTAGCGGCGGAGTTCTTGGGCGGCTGCGGCGGCCTCCTTGGCGAGGCCGTCTTCCTCGAGGCGGCGCTGGAAGTCGGCGTCCCAGCGGGCGAGGGACTCCCGGGACTCACCGGTGGCCTTGGCAAGGCTGTGCTTGGTCCAGTACTGGAGCACCCTCTCGAGGGCGCGCGAGGACACCCGCGTCTCCAGCGGGAGGGCTTGGGCGGCGGCCAGGCGATAGTCCCACGCCGGAGCGACGAGCACCTTGCCGTCGGAGCTACGGAGCTGGAGCACCTTCGCCGCCATCGATGGCGTGTCCTGGATTGGATCTGGGGATCGGGGAGGGAGGCGAGCGATTCGAGTTGGAGCCGCTGCCCCCACCGCAAGCGCTTTTATTCATCGGAGAGCTCCTGGTTCTTGCCGGAATCGGATTACCAGCTGTCGCCAGTCGCCGGCTGAACTGGAAATGAACTCGAACTCGAATTCACAGGGGGCAGTGTACCCGAGCTCCGCGGCGCTAGCCATGGAGATCTTCAGGTGGCGCGCTCGCTGATTTCCCAGAGATCCCCGAACCGCAGCTCCCCCCGGCGCGAGGAAGACGGCTGCATCCCTCCGTCCGCTGTCGCGCCCCGCGCCGCCTCATCCCTCCGTCAGCCGGCGCGCCCACACGCGGGGCTCTGTTCCTCTGCTCCTTTCTTGGCTCCGGCCTCTCGGGCTCTGCTGCTGCCGAGGGCATTTTTTTTACATTATCAAGACTTCTATTCCTCAAATGATCAACATATCGTTTTACAAGTGCTTGGGAAATAAAGATGGGCATAGAATCACGAAAAATGCCTGCAGCTACCGAGCTCCAGTGCTCTTGGTATTTGAAATTTTTTTAAAACACACTTCGGATGCTTAAAAAATCTTAAAACAAATAAGTGAATATGTACACATGTTCCTAAGGCCTGGTAAAAATCTGGAAAGAAATACATTGTATTTTAGGAAATACAAAAAAATTGACAGAAATAACACCCTTTTCCTCCTATATACTGTCAGAAATTTGTTTCTTTCTATAGCGCAAAACAAAACGAGATTTGTACCAAAACTTTCCACGGGTATTCAAAATGTATATATGTATCCTCGAAAAAATTCACATTTTTTGAAACTTCCAAAACATGAATTTCAAATTGTTCAAATATAGAGAGCACTGGAGCTCGGGTGCTACAACGCCTCTCTCATAGAATCATCCCAACTTCCATAAGTTCTAGTACTATAAGATTTTTTTTTAAATCACACCCCTCTAACCCAATAAGCATGAATCAAGATCTCAATAGATCTACCGAATTTCTTTCAACACATGGCATCCCATCTCTGTCGTTCTTATCCTCCTTGCAACCTTTGCTGGCGATGGCTTCAGTGCTCACACAATCACAATGCGTTTGAATGTTGACAACCATAAGGCGTCTCTTTCGGCATAAGATGGGAAATCTGGTTTTTCATGTGACGGTTTGGCGAGAAGTGCATGCGTGGTTATAGATGGTTTCTTTCGTCTCCAATCCTGATTTTGCTGAGTTGTTCATTTTCAATCCGGCTCGGCACCGGTATGGAAAAAAGATGGATCATGTGCTATTGATTAAGGTTGCATCCTAAATATCTTTCTAAAATGGTTAACAGGTAAAACAACATCATATTCGAATTATAAACATTTTTCTAATCAAATTCCATATATAATTTGTTAAATTTGAAGTTAGGGTTGGAATATATGAATATTTTTTAAAGCATTTGATATGTACTATAGGTTGATTAACCCAATTATCAGGGTGTTTTTTGCAAAATAAAATTTTGACTTAAAACTGGCATGTAGGTTGATTATCAGAAACATAAGGGGATAAGCAAAAATCTAACTTACAACTGGAATGTGGGTTGATTACCATAAACTGAGTCACTCGCGATTGGAGGCGGTTGGATTTTCTGTAAAAGCGAAAATCTGACTTAAAATTGGAATGCAACCATTGCCATCGCCAACCTCTCCATGCCTGAGCCTATGGCCCAGTACTTCCGCCTCCAACGAGGTCATGCCATGGTCGCATCCGTGCCGAACTCGCCATGGTAGCCATCGCCGGAGAGCGCCAAAGGCCGTCATCCTGCCGCCACCATCATAATTGTTTATATATCGTTGAAATACATGTGTGGAAAACTGCAGAGAATTCAATATATGTGTTACACCTTATAAGCAAGTTTGTTGACGAATCTACAATTGCCTTGATATTTTGGGTTGTTATCAACTGTTTCTAATACATGTCATGTTAAAATGACTACATACCACATTTTTTCAATTTCTCGCCAATGTTTCTCCTTTTTTCCTCTTTGTCCCACTTGGTCCAACACGTGGGCTCACTTTTTATCTGCAATTGTAGAAAGAATCAACGGGTGATCAAAGACGCGCTTAAGAATATGTATATGGAGCCATGAGTAGAAGCAAGGTGTGTAGGGTCAATGAGTGTAGTGTTGGGGAACGTAGCATGCAATTTCAAAAAATTCCTACGATCACACAAGATCTATCTAGGAGATGCATAGCAACGAGAGGGAAAGAGTGTGTCCACGTATCCTCGTAGACCGGAAGCGGAAGCGTTAGCTTAACGCAGTTGATGTAGTTGAACGTCTTCTCGATTCAACCGATCAAGCACCGAACATACGACACCTCCGAGTTCTGCACACGTTCAGCTCGATGACGTCCCAAGAACTCTTGATCCAGCAAAGTGTCGAGGGGGAGTTTTGTCAGCACGACGGCGTGATGACGGTGATGGTGATGTGATCCGCGCAGGGCACTACGACAATATGACCGGAGGAGTAAACGGTGGAGGGGGGCACCGCACACGGCTAAGAAAACAATTGATGTGTCTAGAGGTGCCCCCCGCCCCCGTATATAAAGGAAGGAGAGAGGAGGAGGACGGCCTAGGGCGCGCCAAGTGGGAGGAGTCCCACTTGGATCCCTAGTCCAATTCGTCCCCCCTTTCCTTTTACCGGAAGGGGAAAGGGGGAAGGAGTAGGAGGAGGAGAAGGAAAGGTGGGCCGCGCCCCCTCCTCTTGTCCAATTCGGACTCCCCATGGGGGGGCGTGCCACCCCTTGTGGGCTGCCTCCCCTCCCCTCTATGGCCCATATCTTTCCCCCGGGGGTTCCGGTAACCCCCCGGCACTCTCATAAAAACCCGAAACACTTTGGAACCATTCCGGTGTCCGAATACTATCGTCCAATATATCAATATTTACCTCTCGACCATTTCGAGACTCCTCGTCATGTCCGTGATCTCATCCGGGACTGAACGATCTCGGTCACCAAAACACATAACTCATAATACAAATCATCATTGAACGTTAAGCGTGCGGACCCTACGGGTTCAAGAACTATGTAGACATGACCGAGACACATCTCCGATCAATAACCAACAGCGGAACCTGGATGCTCATATTGGTTCCTACATATTCTAGAAAGATCTTTATCGGTCAAACCGCAATGACAACATACGTCATTCCCTTTGTCATCGGTATGTTACTTGCCCGAGATTCGATCGTTGGTATCTTCATACCTAGTTCAATCTCGTTATTGGCAAGTCTCTTTTACTCGTTCCGTAATGCATCATCGTGGAACTAACTCATTAGTCACATTGCTTGCAAGGCTTATCATGATGTGCATTACCGAGAGGGCCCAAAGATACCTCTCCAATACTCAGAGTGACAAACCCTAATCTCGATCTATGCCAACCCAACAAACACCTTTGGAGACACCTGTAGAGCATCCTTATAATCAACCAGTTACATTTGTGACGTTTGATAGCACACAAGGTGTTCCTCCGGTATTTGGGAGTTGCATAATCTCATAGTCAAACGAATATGTATTAGTCATGAAGAAAGCAATAGCAATAAAACTTAACGATCATTATGCTAAGCTAACGGGTGGGTCTTGTCCATCACATCATTCTTCTAATGATGTGATCCCGTTCATCAAATGACAACATATGTCTATGGTTAGGAAACTTAACCATCTTTGATTAACGAGCTAGTCAAGTAGAGGCATACTAGGGACACTTTGTTTTGTCTATGTATTCACACATGTATCAAGTTTCTGGCTAATACAATTCTAGCATGAATAATAAAAATTTATCATGATATAAGAAAATGTAGATAACTACTTTATTATTGCCTCTAGGGCATATTTCCTTCAGTCTCCTACATGCACTAGAGTCAATAATCTAGATTACATTGTAATGATTCTAACACCCATGGAATCTTGGTGCTGATCATGTTTTGCTCGTGGAAGAGGCTTAGTCATGGGTCTGCAACATTCAGATCCGTATGTATTTTGCAAATCTCTGTGTCTGCCTCCTTGACTTGATCGCGGATGGAGTTGAAGCGTCTCTTGATGTGTTTTGTGCTCTTATGAAATCTGGATTCCTTCGCTAAGGCAATTGCTCCAGTATTGTCACAAAAGATTTTCATTGGACCCGATGCACTCGGTATTACACCTAGATCGGATATGAACTCCTTCATCCAAACTTTGTTGCTTCCGAAGCAGCTATGTACTCCGCTTCACACGTAGATCCCGCCACGACGCTTTGCTTCGAACTACACCAACTGACAGCTCCACCATTCTATATAAATATGTATCCGGTTTGTGACTTAGAGTCATCCGGATCAGTGTCAAAACTTGCATCAACGTAACCATTTACGACGAGCTCTTTGTCACCTCCATAAACAAGAAACATATCCTTAGTCCTTTTCAGGTATTTCAGGATGTTCTTGACCGTTGTCCAGTGATCCACTGTCAGGACCCTGATCCTAAGTCACACTGATCTAGCATGTAACACATCATATCACTTTGCGGCCTCACGCACGGTATTCCCACGGGTGCCACCTTACCTGGCACGGGACCGTTTGCGCCTTTTGGATCACGTATATGATGGTGTCGCTAGCACCCACCTGACACAGAACCCGGGCCGACATGACTAGTCGTAAACCCAAGGTGGCACTAACTTATAGGGACAGGCATACATGACCCAGCAACAAACGTGTCGGTCATCAACGTATGAACCCAAGTCGTAGCAAGCTACAAGGACTTAAAAGAACAACGTGTGACATTTCCCCGAAGGGACAGACACAGGAACGAAGAAGGACACATGCTGGCCAGCCTAAGTGTTCCAGAGCAGTAGCAAGCTACCATGGCTCAGTGGAAGCACTAGGAGACATTTCCCCATAAGAGAGGCTACCAAGAATAAACAACTAGATTGTCAGATCCCACACATACCAAGCATTTCAAAATCATACACACAATATGCTTGATATGTGCAAATACAACATGGCATCACAATAAAACTCTATGACTCAATGTATTTATTCATTAGGCTCCGAGGAGCCAGATATTACAAACATGGGTCTGATGACCCAGCATTAAAGTCATGCAAGCAATAAGCACATGCGGAAGCTTAACTTGTCTGAGTACAAACAACTACAAATGAAAAAGGCTAAGAAGCCTGACTATCTACAAGACCCTACCGAGGGCACAAGATCGTAGCTGAGGTAACAAGCTAAACGTCGAAGTCCACACGGAACTATTAGTGAGACTGAAGTCTCTCTGCAAAAACATAAATTAAGCAAACATGAGTACAAATGTACCCAACAAGACTTACATCAGAACTAGCTACATATGCATCAGTATCAACAAAGGGGTTGTGGAGTTTGACTGCAGCAAGCCAGCTTGACTCAGTGGCTATCCTATACTACGACTGCTGGTAACTCTTTTGAGGTGGCGCACACGAGTCCACATATTCACCATATCAATACACCACTATGGATCCTCTCCCATCTCCCTACGAGAAAGCCATCCATAGCACTCACGCTTATCTTGCGCATTTTAGAGTATCCACTTTCACTTGTCTATGAACTGTACAGGCGACCCAGAAGTCCTTTATCGCGGACGCGGCTATTCGAATAGATGATGTTAACCCTGCAAGGGTGTACTTCTTCACGCACGCTCTCGCCACTTACCACCATGTACACGTCGTGTATCTCGGCAACCTTCAAGCGGAAGTCTGGCGAGGGAGTCGTCCATGACCTGACTAACCACACAAGTCTTTAATCCAGGTTTATCGCGTATTCGGGTTCCATCCGCAAGGAGATCCGGCCGGGGTGTCGCTCACAGCCCCAAACGATGTGAGCAGGGTTCCCAAAGCCCACCAAACGGGCGACGCTTGGTACACTATGCCACTGCACCTAGTCTGTCCCAAGCCCACCTGTACCTGGTGCCACTTGGTAGACTACTAACACTACCTACAAACACCAGAAACTAGTTGCAACTCCTCGACAGAGATCAGGTTGATTAATAAGTCGAGAGAGTTTGGAGTGCCCGGAGCCCAATGTGTGGTAGTAGCTGTTCATGGATCACAAACACAGAACTCAGTTCCTGAGGGCGGTTTCAATGAGACAACCCACCATGTACTCCTACATGGCCTCTCACCGCTATCTTTACCAAATCGAGTTCACAAACTTAGCTCTCAATAGTAAGACATGTTCACCACATTCCAATTCATCCCCGATGAATCAGACCTGACTCAACTCTAAGCGGTAGCAGGCATGACAACAAGCATGAATGAGTAGGCACATCACGGCTCAAACAATTCCTACTCATGCTAGTGGGTTTCATCTATTTACTGTGGCAATGACAGGTCATGCAGAGGAAAGGGGTTCAACTACCGCAGCATGTAACAGTTGAATCGTTGTTGTCCTAATGCAGTAAAAGAGAGCAGGAGCGAGAGAGTGGGATTGTATCGGAATGAACAAGGGGGTTCTACTTGACTGGCACTTCTGAAGATAGCATTGTGTCTTCATCAATGTCATCGATCACATCGTCGGAACAACGTCTACCGAGAGGGAACAACACCGACAAAGGAACAGAAACAACATTCAATTCAATGCAATGCACGAGCAAATGAATGATATGACGTATTAAGGTACTGAATTGAGCTAATGCAACGACAAGTCATTTTAATTGAAGTGGAATTCAAACTACATCAAATTCCAACTCCAAACCTATTTTTCAAATTTAACCTAATCATTTTTATCCTAAACAGTGGAGTTAACTTGCTCACACATGCATGAACATGGCATAAACATATTCTTTGGATTTTTTTGATCATTTTTCATATATAAATTATTTCATTCCGAGCAATAGATTATTTTCTATGATTTTTTAAAGTTCGAATCATTTTCTGGATTTTCTGGTTATTTAGAATTAAACAAAATCCAGTAAATGATTTACTGAATCAACATGAAATCACGCTGACGTCAGCGGTCAACGGAGCGGCCTAGGTCAAACTGACCCGTGGGACCCGCGTGCTAGTTACTAACTAAACTATCCTGGTTTAATTAGCGCTAATCCTAGATTAATTAGTAGGGCCGGGCCCGCGTGTCGGTGACTCAGAGGGGAGTCAAACCCAGTCAAACTCGCCGGAGTTGACCCGCGGTTTGTCGAGGAGGTCGAGGGAGTCGAGGCGGAGCTCGTGGACGCGTCAGCGAGGTGAGGGGGAGGCCGTGGCTACGGTAACTACGAGCGGCGGCGACATCAGCGTTCGGCCATGGTGGTGCAGAGGCGAGGAAGAGAGAGAGAGAGTATGAAAGAGAGGGAGGGTTCGATCCGGACGGCACCGCGGAGAGGGCTCGCAGTGTTGCGCTGGCAGGAAGGCAGGCAAGCAGGTGGAGGCGTGGCGCGCTCGGGCGCGTGCGCGCTTCGTCCTGCCTCTTCCTACTGGCAGAGGAGGAAGATGACTGGCAGGAGGGCCAGGTGGGCTGAGCTACACAGCTGGGCCGACAACAATAGCAGGCCGCGCAGATAGGCTGAGGTAAGTTCTGCTCTGTTTTACTTCTCTTCTGTTTTCTATTTATTTAAACATTTTCCACTGTTCAAAAATTCAAGGCTGAACTTAAATAATGCCAAACATTCCTCTGAATATTTTTATGTTGCTGAATGGACTATTCCAAATGCACATAAAATCTTTCAGGGTATTTGGAAATATATTCTATACATGTTATGAATATAATTCCAAATGCAAATAAAATAATGATTTAAATTCAGTGCCAAAATATTCCTAAAAATGTTCATTATTTTTGGTTTGGTGCAACAACCTCTGCCAAATATAACCAACATTATTTAAGGCCATTTTGTAACATTGAATGCATTTTCCACGGTTCTTTGACGTGCTTTTGATTAAAGTTTTGAGGCTTCAACAATCCTCAATTCAAGTTTCAGAAATTTAAATATGATGCATGGATGCAATGCCACTAATTACAAGCATTAAACTAGGGCTGTGACAACTCACCCCCACTAAACAAGAATCTCGTCCCGAGATTCAAGACGTGAGGTAACAAGACAGAGGGGACACAAAGCTAACACAATCTTCTTGATCCAATTGCCCTTCATAGGAACGTTGGTTCCTTGATTCATGTTGATATTGATATCCTTGCTCTCGAGATCTTCATTCAACTTGATGACGACAAAAAGAGATTCTATAGGAAACGATCTCCTCAAAGATCGAGCAACTCATGATCAACTCACAGGGTGATACATAGTAACATCTCTTGAGTTGAGACTCAATACACACATCAGGTGCAATGGAAAGAAGTAGATGCCAAGGGTTCAGTTGGGTAGGCAAAAATTCCACACTTAAGAAGGTGGTGAACGGGTGTCAACGTAGCGAGGAGTTGATTGCCCTTCATAACAAACGGGGCACCTTGGAGAAGGTGACTCATAGATTATTCCCTTAAGTGGCAAAAAGAATTACTTTTGATATGGAGACCAATGAAACTCTCTATACCAGCCTAAGGCAATTTACAAACGATCCTTATAAGGAGTTCGAAGAAATGGCATGCTCAGTTTGGAAAGGAAACTATGGTTGTAGAATAACCAGCAAACTAAAGGCACATTCCAATTGATATCGGGGATATAACCTAGTGTCTGAGCGTACTCTCAAGAACTTGAGCATCTCCATATTCATCAGGGTTTTATCAACATCTATAGTGAGGATCTTGGCAGCACATCATACTACCATGATGAATAGTGATGGATGATGCAGATGCAAAGGAAGACAACACATTCTCATATTTCACCTTAGCGATGCCAAGGAAACAAAATCTGGATGATCGACCGAGAGACATTTAGCACTCCGCTTCTAATGTTCTCCTTGATGTACCAGCTTAACCCAATACCATTCGGTATCTGCAATATCAAGTAAAGGTCTGGCTTCGGGAGAACAAAGGATCCATAAGGAACAACTTCTAAAATAAGTCGCACAACATCCTCATGGAGAAGATGGTCAAATTGATCAGTAAAGATGCTCCAATAATAGATCTTCCGACTAGGTGTGTCGGCCAAAACATCAACCTTGCCGGAGCCTACATCATTGATCTTGGAAAAGTTCTAACCATCATATCTGCCTGAGATTCAGATCTGGTTGGTAACATGATATTTCAGACAGCATGTCTGGAAACGTAGGTCTGCAACACAAACCGACAAGATGCCGTTGCAAGATTCTCGTGAAATGAACTATGGTAGCAAGCTCCAAAACATGAGCGGGTCCTGCTACACACATGTGAACACGCTGTCCTAGACAAACATGACCACATAGTAGTCTTACAACAAACACTACCGAGTTCTGGTTGGGAACCATCATCAAGGATATCGGAGTCTTGTGCATGATCTAGAATTAACACAATAGACTCCTTTTCCTTGAGCAAATCAATCAGTGACTTGGTGTGCTAGGAAACACATATGGAGTGGAGGCGGCCAACCTATCAAACCATAGAGTACTTCACACATATGCGTGACTAATTTGGGATGATTCCAGAGGAAGCAAAAACAATCTTTCTCGGATTCACGACGGCAGCTTGCATAGAATGCACATGAGTTCGAGGAAGTCACTTCTTCCATCCAAGCATAAGCTTCATGAACGGAACACAAAGGCATTGCTTACAAAGTTTCCAACACTAGCTTAACGTTCAACACAATTATGGAGAAGATAAGGATGTTGTCGATGGGCTCAGCAACAATTCATCCAGGTTTCCATATAAATGGAATTCCACAATTATGTGAACAAGGTGATAGCATCGGTCAGACCAAAGATGTAATGGTGTATGCTCGAGGGATCAACCACGAGTAAGACAGCATTACGAATATCGTTGGTTCTGATTTGATTTGACAATAGCCCACACTCAAATCAAAGTTTTTACAAGATAATTGATCCAATAACTAATCACGAGGACCAATCGATGAAGATGTCATCTTTCTTCAACACACACACACACACTCAAAAGATATCCCTTTAGAATGAACTAAGTAAGGCAAAGATTTATCTTCCAATTCTCCAAGTTGTTGTTTAGCTTAACAAACTAGCTCAGGGATATCCAACACAGATCCTTGGAGAAAGGGTGGTTTATAGAAAAACTAACTTGATCACGAACTCAACATAGCGGTCAGGTGACAACCTGGTAATACTTCCGAGAAGATATTCGAAAAATCACGAGCCACCGATATGCTACTAAGCTCGAGAACAATCTTGCTTTTCAGGGCAAGATGATATGATCAAAAGAGCAAGGGATTTGACAATTCCCAACTCGTCGATCGAAGAGTGCACCAACAAAATGGACTAGGTAGCACAATCAGTCCTAGGATGGTGATTCAATAACCAACATGCTAAGAATGAGAATATTGTCCTTAACTACCAAGCAACGAAGTTGCTAGGATTATTGATTTCACACATCATGATTCACTTGTCGGCATTCCGGTTACAACAACACGGGAACCGAAGAGTGAACAATGATGGCAAAAAGTATCACTGTGTCAAAAATTCATAAGAGGTGGTGCAATTCTCATGAAAATCCTGACATAAAGGGGGTAATACTTCAAGGTAGAATAGAACAAAAGCTGGTTTAGCATTTTGATCTGCGGAATACAACTACTTTAACCCAATCCAAGAAATGAATGAGGTACTGGAGTTTGTTTCTCCTAGTCCTTATGAACTAGAGCGGCTTGACGGACCACAAGAGTAAAAGGCATCACTGAACATGAATGCACACATGCTCTTGACTATCAACTGATAGATGAAGGCCGAAATATAACTAAAGAGGGGCAACTCAAGGAACATACGATTTTTTGAGTTGTGCATTCATAGATTAGCATCTCGAACGAGTTCAACATATTTCTTCCGGATAACCCATGCAGAAAGGTAGAACTGGCAGAGTCACAACATAGAATCGAGAACTCATCAAGAGCACTCTGGTTGTGATCTTTGGGTTCAGCGAGGAACTTCTGCCATAAGTAGTTCATGGTATTTGGAAAAAGGAAATACCACGGACCTCGAGGACTATCACAAAGGTTACTAATATCCTAAAGGAACTAGCAAACACTATCACAATGAAGTAAGTAGGGTGAATCTTGGGTTCAAGAACCCAGGAATAGAATGCCTACTAACTAAGTGGCATCACAGAATGCTTTTGAGAATGATGGCCAAAATCATCACACTGGGAACACAAAACATGGCTAGATTACTAGGTGATATTCTAAGACACCTAGGGTCATAATAATAGCTCCAACATATATGTCGAGGCAATGAAGTACCTCAACACACTAGTTAGTGTGGTTAATCTGGCCCAAAGGAACATCGTGAATGGAAAGAAGGGATTTGCAAATGCATCAGACTATTTAGAAACATGGGATGACTCGGACAACATAACGGCTGTAAATGCTCAAAATTATTTGAGACATCCTGCAGAATGGTGGCATAACCACTCAACATCACAATAGGAAGGTTCTAAGACCAATTGTCAACACAAGGAAGTAGTAGGAACTGAACTGAGAATTGAATCCATCATTGCTATAAGTCTCTAGCATAGTAACTCGTCATCCTGATAGATAGACGAGAAGGCCTAGTTTCTTAACCCTGTAGAAAAGATGAGGGTGACTCAGAATCAGAATGACACACGGATAAGGAGTAAAAAGATCCTTATGTTCCCTTCCACAATCAATTCCCTTATATAACTAAAGCATTTCTAGACTCGACTTCGACCAGTTTGGCTTGGTAATCCTACAGGCAGTCAGGCTCTGATACCAAAGCTGTCAGGACCCCGATCCTAAGTCACACGGATCTAGCATGTAACACATAATATCACTTTGCGGCCTCACGCACGGTATTCCCAAGGTTGCCACCTTACCTGGCCCAGGACCGTTTGCGCCTTTTGCACTACAAAAAAATACACTTCCATGATGATACGTGTTTGTCACAGTAGGTCGCTTTTTTTGTCATGCCTGTACATCCATGACAAATTTATGACAGAATCAAGATAGTCATACCTGTGCTGTCGTAGAAGTGTTCCATGACATTACCAAAATTATCATCACGGAAGTGTCCACTTCCATGACGATAAATCGCGCGTCATAGAAGTGCTTTCGTCAAGGGTGACCGACACGTGGCATCCACAGTAACGGAACACCGTTAAGCTATCGGGTCGGGTTTTGGATCCGATAACCCGTTAACAGCCCCGACCAATGGGAAATTTCCACGTGTAAAATTCTTATTGGCCGGACGAAACACGTGTCAGCTTGTCAGTGGGTCAGATAGGCGCCTATGATATGTTGACATGTGGCACGGCCCAACAGTGGCCCATTCCGGTGAAAAAGGCCGGCCCAGTAAAAATTAGCAGGTCGGCCCATATAAGGCCTACTTGTGTCAGGTCCATTTAAGCCCATGGCCCATATGAGATGTGCCAATTCGGCCCATTAAAGATTTGACACCATTGCAGCCCATCATCAGTTCGAGCCCGTTAACAACCCGCTATATACTTGGGCTCAATATCGGCCCGATGAGATTTTGGCCTGTTAACGGCCCATTTAATGGATGGGCCAATTTTCAGGATGTACATCTTTCGGCCTTTTAGCGACCCATTTAAATGTTGGGCTAATTTCCGGCCCGGTGTGTCTTTCAGCCCGTTGACGACCCATAAATCTGATGGGCCATTTGTAGTCGGACATGAGTTTCGGCCTTTCAGTGGCCCATTTAAGTGTTGGGCCAATTTCTGGCCCGGTGTCACTTTCAGCTTGTTGACGGCCCATAAATCAGTTGGGCCAATTGTAGTCGGACATGAGTTTTGGCCTTTTAGCGACCCATTTAAGTGTTGGGCCAATTCCCAGCCCTGTGTGCCTTTTGGCCTGTTAACGGACCATAAATGAGTTGGGCCATTTGTAGTCGGACCTTAGTTTTGCCCTCTTAACGGCCCATGCCCTTCATGGTCCAATACCAGCCCGGTTTCTCTTTCGGCCTGCTAAAGGCCCACAACACACTTGGGCCGTTTATAATACGACCTAACTTTCGGCCTCTTAGCGGCCCATGCTCTTCATGGTCCAATACAAGCCCGCTGTCTCTTTCGGCCTGCTAAAGGCCTACAGTATAGTTGGGCCATATGTAGCCCAAACTTAGTAACGGCCTGTTAACGACCCATGAAATAAATTGGGGCCACCTGTTGCCCGCTTCGATGTCGGCCTATTAACGACCCGGGAGGTAAGAGGGCCGACCATTAACTTTCGGCCTAGTAATGACCCATTAACTCAATGGGCCCACTAAAATTCGTTCATGTCTTTAGGCCAAATTAGATAATTTGAGCCCATTACGACGAGCAAAGGTATGGCATATAGGGAATAATGTTGCACATCCAGAATATATTATAGGAAATTACATCCACTGGGCAATCAAAGATTGATGCCAGTGCAAATAAATGAGTAGAACCTAACCATCTACAACGTCACAATCTGCAACCTCAGCACAGATGGCGCCCATAAGCATGTGGGCAAGTTCTTGCCGCTTTACCACACTGTCTCTGAAAACATTGATCAGTTGTTATGCCGCACGACTCTGCACCTCTGATTCATCCACCATTTCCATCATTGCTTCAACCATTAATTGGTTCACAAACATACATTTATTCCATTGCATTCGAGACAGAGGATACTGAACAGATTCAGATGGCGATTTTGGCAGGCTTGTATTATTGATAGTGGAGAGTGTCTTGACCACTGCATCATAACATAAATTAGGACGGGAACCAAACAGATTAATCATGAGTTATTGCCATATTACCTGGCCTAGATTTACTGGAAAGAAACAATGGGGTTGCCTTGCTGTTTTCAGAGTTTGTCTTCTTATCTTTAGCAGCCTACACAAAATTAACACACTAGCATTGCTATCATTGGCCAAGTCAGATAATAGGAAAGCAACATTGACACAACAAACGTTTGGGCAACTAGTCTACACCAAATTAACACAATATGGCACAGCTATCATCAACCAGGTAAGGTAATACAAAAGCAACATTGACACAATGAATGAATGGGCAACCAGAGAAGCACTACAATTCAGTAATGTGCGTGATATGAGATAGCACATTCATGCAGCTCAGTACGCAAAACTACCAGGCAGTGTTCCTTACAAAAATCAACATTGGCGCCTTTAACATTTTGTTACAACTAATTTTAGATCAGATAAAGGTTAGATTCACGCCGATTAACAAAATACATGCTGATGTAAAAATATAGTGATATACAACAGGTACTTACATCAGCACTGCAGCACAGAGAATTCCCGCAAGATATTTTCCTCTAATACGATCCCAATGGAGGAAGTCTTGTATCGTTTAACCTTATTTTCTAAAAGGGAGACGAGTAAGAAACATGTAGAAAATATGATCAGAATGCTATAAAATTTCATGATGCAAGGACACGCACACGCTTCTTAGAATGGGGTTGACATTCTTTTGCTGGACTGGAGCGGACTAGTTCTTTGGCCACTGGAATCTACTTATTATCAGTGGGAGTTGGATTTCTCTATGCTGGAGCAGTATCTATGAAAAATGGAGTTGGTTTATTATCTCCTGGCATTTCGATCTTTTGCAAAGACCTGGTTTGTAACCCTTCAGATTCTAACATAGCCGTCTTCCCCTTGCATGCCTTATATAGAAGAATGGTGATTCAGTTATAAAACATGCTACAGCAGAGATGGAATAGGTACTAAAGAATAGAAAGGCATGACATATTGACATGTATTCACTCCATCCGGAAATAAATGGATGGGTCTAGGCGTATTTCAGTTCTAGATACATCTAGTTTTATCCATTTCTGCGACATTTAATCTGGACGGAGGGAGTATGATGTAAGAGCTAGGGATACAATAGGACAACACAGTAAAAAAACACTGAAAAACCCACTGCAGAACCAAAGTATTCAAACCCACTTATATGAGATAGTACACTCATGCAGCTCAGGATGCAAAACTACCAGGCAGTTTTCCTTGCAAAAATCAACATTGTGGCCTTTAATCATACATTTTGCTACAACTAAATTTAGATCAGATAAAGCTTGGATTCACGCCGATTAACAAAATACATGCTGATGTAAAAATATAGTGATATACAACAGGTACTTACATCTACATTGGAGCACAGAGATTTCCTGCAAGAATCTTTCCTCATAAACGATACCATTGCAGAAAATCTTCTATCTGTTAAGCTTATTTTCTAAAAGAGAGATGGGTAAGAAACATGTAGAAAATATGATCAGCATGCTATAAAATTTCATGATGCAAGGATACGCACACGCTTCTTAGGATTGAGTTGACATATTTTTGCTGGACTAGAGCGGACTAGTTCTTTGGCCACTGGAATCTGCTTATTATCAGTAGGAGTTGGGTTTCTCTGTGCTGGAGCACTATCTATAAAAACTAGAGTTGGTTTATTATCTCCTAGCGTTTGGATCTTTTGTAAAGGTGTAGGATCGAAAGTATGTCTAGAGGGGGGGTGATTAGACTACTTGACCAAATAAAAACTTAACCTTTTCCCAATTTTAGTTCTTGGCAGATTTTAGCTATTTTAGGACAAGTCAAGCAATCATCACACAATTCAAGCAAGCATGCAAAGAGTTTATGGGCAGCGGAAAGTAAAGCATGCAACTTGCAAGAATATAAAGGGAAGGGTTTGGAGAATTCAAACGCTATTGGAGACACGGATGTTTTTCCCGTGGTTCGGATAGGTGGTGCTATCCTACATCCACGTTGATGGAGACCTCAACCCACGAAGGGTAACGGTTGCGCGAGTCCACACAGGGCTCCACCCAAGGGCAACGGTTGCGCGAGTCCACGAAGGGCTCCACCCACGAAGGGTCCACGAAGAAGCAACCACCCACAAAGGGTCCACGAAGAAGCAACCTTGTCTATCCCACCATGGCCATCGCCCACGAAGGACTTGCCTCACTAGCGGTAGATCTTCACGAAGTAGGCGATCTCCTTGCCCTTACAAACTCCTTGGTTCAACTCCACAATCTTGTCGGAGGCTCCCAAGTGACACCTAGCCAATCTAGGAGACACCACTCTCCAAGAAGTAACAAATGGTGTGTAGGTAATGAACTCCTTGCTCTTGTGCTTCAAATGATAGTCTCCCCAACACTCAACTCTCTCTCATAGGATTTGGATTTGGTGGAAAGAAGATTTGAGTGGAAAGCAACTTGGGAAGGCTAGAGATCAAGATTCATATGGTAGGAATGGAATGTCTTGGTCTCAACACATGAGTAGGTGGCTCTCTCTCAGAACATATGAGTTGGAATGGTGTGTGTGTTCTGATGGCTCTCTCATCGAATGAGAAGGAGGTGGAGGGGTATATATAGCCTCCACACAAAATCCAACCGTTACACACAATTTACCAATCTCGGTGGGACCGAATCAGAAAACTCGGTCTGACCGAAGAAGTAAACCTAGTGACCGTTAGGAATTTTGGTGGGACTGACATGCAACTCGGTAGGACCGATTCGGTTAGGGTTTGGGCATAACGTAATCTCGGTGAGACCGATTACACAAACTCGGTGAGACCGAATTTGGTAATTAGCTAACCAGAGAGTTGGTCAGGCAAACTCGGTGGGACCGATTTGCTCTTTTGGTGAGACCGAAAAGTTACAAAGGGGAAACACTGAGTTTACATTGCAATCTCGGTGGGACCGATTCGCTCTTTCGGGACCGAAAAGTTACGAAAGGGAAACAGAGAATTTGCAACCCCATATCGGTGGGACCGAGATCCTTATCGGTAGAACCGAATTGCTAGGGTTTGGCAGTGGCTAATGACAAGTGAAACTCGGTGGTGCCGGATAGGAAGAATCGGTAGGACCGAGTTTGGCTTAGAGTTTAGGTCATATGTGGATATGGGAAAGTAGTTGAGGGTTTTCGAGCATATCATTAAGCACATGAAGCAAGAGGCTCATTAAGCAACACCTCATCCCTCCTTGATAGTATTGGCTTTTCCTATAGACTCAATGTGATCTTGGATCACTAAAATATAAAATGAAGAGTCTTGAGCTTTTGATCTTGAGCCAATCCTTTGTCCTTAACATTTTGAGGGTTCCACTTTCACATCCATGCCATGCCAATCATTGAGCTTTCCTGAAATAATCATCTTGGAATAGCATTAGCTCAATGAGCTATATGTTGTTATGAATTACCAAAACCACCTAGGGATAGTTGCACTTTCAATCTCCCCCTTTTTGGTAATTGATGACAACATATAGATCAAAGCTTCGACAAATGATAATAAGCATGAAATATATCGTCGCTTTGAGAAGTATGTGATAAGTAAGAGCTCCCCCTAAATTTGTGCATATTTAAAATTTGCTTTGGACTGCAAATGCACAAAGAGTTAGAGTCATGGGTTACTCTTCCATGTCACATACATCTTGGTGGAGCGCTCAAAATGATAAGAATGAAATACATGCACTCATCACCAAGAATAGTGAATGATCACAAACGATAGATAGAATGATAATATTTAAGCAAGCATTAAGCAAACATTAAGTGTAGCTTATGATCAAACACATGATCATCGATGTCTCACAAATAATGACGTAGTATCAAGCACTCAAAAGCAGAAAAGGTTCGAAAAACCACCAAATAAAACAAGAGAGAAAAGCAACACTCTCTCTCTCGAAGCCTATGATCTATACATCTTCTCCCCCTTTGGAAACAAGTTACCAAAAAGTTCCTAGAAAATGCATAGCACTAGATCGACGCTCAGGCTTGATCTTCAGGTGGTGGTGGAGTCCGGATCACTCCAAGGACGAAGGCTTCTGTAGATGTTGAAGTAGTCGCTGGAGTTTGAGCTGAGGTAGACGCTGGAGCTGAGGCCGTAGCTGGTGCTGAAGTAGTGGCTCTGGTGTCAGCAACTGGCAGTGCAGACGACCTCGGACCTCGTGGCACCCTCTCAAACGCATGAGTCGTGGTCCTACCTCTCCTCTCATTCATGTCCTCCTGGAGCTGCTCCACTACAGACTGAACTTCTGTTACCTTGATGTCCAAGTCATAGAACCTCTGTTCCATGATCCTCTCTAAACTCGCCTGGTTCTGAGTCAGGGTGGCTATAGTTTGCTCAATCCGTAGGGTGGACGCAATCAAGTAACCAAGCTGCTCTTGTTTGGTCTTCAAGAAGTATTCAGATGCCTCTACTTGAGTAGGCATCCTGGCAGCTTTCTCCTTCCTCGCCTTCTCCTTCTTTGCATATGCTTGTGCAGACGATGGCTCATTCTCTGTCATCACAACTTCATTGTTCTCAAAATCTGGACGGATGGGCAGGTGTTCCTTATCCAAAAAATATACACCCGTGCCCATCTTGGAGTTGATGAGCTCCTGAATCTGAGGGGCATATCCACAGCTCCTCTTCTGATCTGCCGCAGTCCTTTTGATCGTTTCCACTATGAGGCTCATGACTTTGAACTTCTGAGGCACATCAAACACATGTAGCAAGTTGATAGCATGGCCTCTGGTCATCTTGTGATCTCCAGACTTGGGCAGTAAGGTGTGCCTTAGTATCCAATTGATCGTCGGGAGCCCTGACAGAAGGTAATGTACTGAGCCAAACTTGAAGGTATCAAGTGCTTCATTTGGGATCTCCTTGTACATATTTGACATTGAGTTGTGGTCCATCTTCTTCTTGGCATAGATATCCAAGTCCTCATCTTGCTCTTCTGGGGCATTAATGATCTGTGCCCACTCAGCCACTGTGGATTGGTACCTTTTACCCTCAGACATCCATGTGATCCTCCCATCTGGATAAAAGTGAGCTGTGGAGTAGAACTGCATGATGAGTTCCTCGTTCCACTTTGTGAGCTTCTGCCCAACAAAGTCCTCTACTCCACACGCTCTGAAGCTGTCCTGAACTCCTGGGTAGTACTCTTCATTGTCCTTGATATAGGTCCAGTCGACCCATCTCATGTCACATACGATTGGCTTCTTGTCAAGTAGCACCGTCTCATAGAAATCTTGCTGCTCCTTGGTATGAAATCTGTAATCCACGGCAGTCCTTCTCCTAGAAGCATACGGATCTGCTTCTCTCCATTTCCTGAGCCCTGAGTCTCTCCTGAGCTTCATATCCTCAGCCACAGGATGAGCATCGTTGTGGTCTGGGATCTTGGGCTTGAGCTTCCGAAGGACATTCTCTTCCTCATCCTCAGCAACAGTCTCAGGCACTGGGGCCTTGTTCTTCTCAGTGGCTGGTATGCTTCTTGTGTTTCTCTTTGGTGCACTCTTAGGCTTAGATGCAGCCTTAGGTGCTTCCTTGGGCTTGGATGCAGCTCCCCCTGACCTTATGGCATCTCCCATAAGTTTGGCTGCCTTGGGCGCTGGTGCAGCTGCCTCTTCTTCCTCATCCTCTTCTACCATGATGGAGGCCTTCCCAAGCACCCTAGCCATAGTCTTTTTCACTCTCTCTTTCCTTTTCTTGCCCTCAGCTGCAACGGGCTCAATGGGAGCAGGCTTCTCAGTTGAGGCTCTAGCCTTTGACATGGGCTGCCTGCCTGCTGGCCTCTTGATTTTCAGGCCTGGCTTTGAGCCTTGAGCTGGCTCAACTCTCTTGGAGGTGGCCTCTTCCTCTGCCACATAGTCTTCATCCTCAGTATCAGACGTTCTCTTCTTCCTTTGATGTGTGGCAGCCTTAGGCAGATTGCTGGGGGTGCTCCTGATGCCATCATCAGAAGAACTTGAGGGGCTAGTGCCCTCACTCATCACAACTTGCTGCTCAGACACATTCTGGCTGTCACTTTGATCAGACATGTTGCAAACTGACTGCTGACCCTGTGAATAGATTATGGATAAGATAGAGTGGATGAGCATCACAAAAAGCAGAGATTTTTGCAAAAGATTAATTCAAAAACTTAGTTTTAGTTTTCCATAGAAAGCATCTCGGATCTACCGATTTTCAAACTCGGTGACACCGAAGCAGTTTTGGCACCAGAACTGGTGAACTCGGTCAGACCGAGTCACAGTTCGGTGGCACCGAGACTGCTAGGGTTTCACAGAATTCCAAAATCGGTCGCACCGATAAGTTATTCTCGGTCAGACCGAGTTTCACTTGTGCAATGGCAAAAGCCAGATCGGTGGGACCGAGTTTTTCAACTCGGTGGGTCCGAGATGGTTTCGGCGGAAACCTAACCCTAAAATTTTCGAATTAAGCCTAATCTACGAGTTCATTGACTGGATAGGAGTGTTTCAATCGTGGCAAGAATCATGATGATCACAATGTGCTAGGAATTGGAGTGGATAATAGCACAAAGATCGAGTCCATACCCTAGTTCGGCGGAGACTCGCTACGGCGGCGACGGCGGGGCAGAATTCCGTTGACGGCGGTGGAGACCAGCGACTAGAGGCTGCTGGCGGCGAGAAGACGATCCGGAGACCACGAAGGCAGAGCAGGCTATCGCGCGGGCGAGGAGGTTTCGGAGAAATTTCCAAAATTTTGCCCGTCACTATATATAGCCCGACCCTGTGGGTGTGACCGAGTGGAACAACTCGGTGGCACCGAGATGCAAAACTGTGTGCAGTTATTGCAACTCGGTGTGACCGAAAAGTTCAAATCGGTTGCACCGAGATCGAAAACCTAGATCAACTTAACGAACTCGGTAGGACCGAAATGGAGTATCGGTCAGACCGAGATTCATAAAGAGGTTTTGGAAGTTTAAGTCTATGACGAATCGGGGACTCCGAGCGCTCCTCACACAGAGTGGTTCGAATCTGACTTGATCAAATTTTGTGATGCAGCATGAATAGAGTTTGAGATGAGGAAAGCATAGATAGCTAGAGGAGGTTCTTAGGCATTCTTGTCCATCCACTTGGCAAAAGAGGATAAAGCCAAACAGTCAAAACAACAAGTGGATGTCCTCGAATGAGTAAAATATGCAATCAGCATGCTCACACAATAAGATGGCAAATGAAATATGTGGCAAGGCATGCACAACCAATTCTAGCATCTATCAAGCAATTTGCGATGACTAGGTCATCTATATATGAGTATATTGACTTAGGAGTCAAGTGAGAACACTTGATCGTAGGTCATACTCATCGTTTAAGCTCAAGTGGGGTTACCACTTTTACATAAAGCATTGTTTTGTTCACATCTTTAGAGTTGCTTTAGCTCAAGTCTTAGAGTAAAGCTCCCCCTAGATGTGATATCCCCCCTAAGAGGGATGAACTAACCTTGGGTTTTGTCGATGATGACTTCATGTAGATATTGAAGATGTGGATGCTCAATGTTGATGTAGATCTCTTGGAGCTATCCATTTGAGTGAATTGCACTTTCAATACCTACATGGGTTAGTCCCACAAGGAACAAACAAGGATATCCATAGACATAGAGTGATGCACACAAAATATGATGTCCATGAAAACTTTTAGGTTACCTTGTCCCTTGTCTTACCAACAAGAGGGTTTGTGACTCCTTGAACTAGTGCAAGATGTGGAAGTTGATTGCACTTGTTCTTGCCAAAATGATAAGAGTGAAGTATGTTGGCGGAGTCACCCTCAAGAACTCTCTAGTTCTTCTTCTTTTGGATCCACATCATCTTGATGGGAATCCTTGGAGTTGTAGTCGTACTTGATGAAGTGGAACTTGAAGTAGTCTTGGGAATCCACTTGACTAAGGTCTTTGGAGCTTCTTCAAATGCATCAATTTCCTCTTGAAGCTTGTCCTTGCCTTTTAGCTCGTAGTCTTGTGGTGGAAGATCATCTTGAGCTTGTGTCCCTTTGAAAGAAGTATACTTCTCTTGTTGAGGGACAAACTTCGTCTTGGGGTATTGATCTTCTTCCCATTCAACTCCATTGGCATTGAACTTTCGTTCAAAACCAACACCTTGATTCTTCCGGTGCATTCCTTGCTTGCGCACAATTTCCTCGAATTGCTTACTCTCGGCAAGGCTCTTGTACACTCCTTTCTCTATAATTCCCTTCAATAAGCTATTTTCTTGCTCAAGTGTAACTTGGCTAAGAGAATCATTAGTGGAATCAAGAGAACTACTAGAAGCAACAATATTGGATTTAGCATGATCATTGTTACTACTAGAGGAAGAATCTTTCTTGTTACTAGACTTGACTTGAGGCATGTAAGTGGATAGGAGTAAACGCTTGGCAATGTAAGAAGAACTTTTCTTGCGGAGATCATCATTGATTGCCTTTAAGAACTCATGCTCTTGCTCAAGATTGAGCTTTTCAAAACGTAGTTTCTCATGAGCTCTTAAAAGTTCTCGGTGATCTTCGAAGATAGTGTCATGAGCTAACTTAAGAGTTTTTAGTTCTTTAGTTAGAGCCTCAATCTTCTCCTTATCATTGTCACTCGTTTTATCTTGATTAGCATGATTAATTGGTCTTTTATCATAGTATTCATCACTAGAGTTGTCACCAAGCAAATCATCACCTAACAAGTCATCTTCATCACTATTGAAATCAACATACTCGGGGTGTGTTACCTTAGGACCTTTGGCCATGAAGCATCATCCAATTCCTTCATTTGGTGAGTCAAATATGTCGTAGGAGTTGGTTGACACGAGTGCTAGACCGGCAACACCTTCATCTTGAGTATCTTCGGAGTCGGAGTGATAACTTCTCTCGGAGTGGCTGTCGGAGTCGGAGCCGGATACCCATTCACCAACATGAGCTTGATGTCTTCGTCTTGTGTAGCTCCTTGATGATTTTTCCTTCCTTTCCGAATCCTTGCTTCTCCGTGAGTATCTTCGTTCATAACGATCATCTCTACTCCTTCTCTCTCTGGGTGGTGATCCTTTGCTTCTTCTTTTTGGAGAATCTTCTCTTCTCTTGTAGGGAGTCGTACACTCATTGGAATAGTGTCCGGGTCTTCCACAATTGTAACAGTTTCGCTCTCGACTAGAAGATCTTTTGACATTGTAGGACCTTGACTTGGAGCTTCTATCTTTGCTTCTACTCTTGTAGAGCTTGTTGAAGTTCTTCACCATTAAGCTCAATTCTTCATTGAAGTCTTGTTTCTCACTTGATGATGTAGGGGCTTCACATGAGGCTTTATAGGCACCACTTGATTTGTTGTGAAGTTCCCCTTTATCCTTAAGTGACATCTCATTAGCAACAATTCTTCCAATCACCTCCGTTGGCTTGAGATCTTTGTAATTGGGCATCATTTGGATTAATGTGCACACGGTATCATATTTTCCATCCAAGGCTCTTAGGATCTTCTTGATGATGAATTTATCGGTCATCTCTTCACTTCCTAAGCCGGCAATCTCATTTGTGATGAGAGCAAGCCTAGAGTACATTTCAGCGACACCTTCACCATCCTTCATCTTGAACTTGTCAAGTTGGCTTTGAAGCACATCCAACTTGGATTCCTTGACGGAGTCGGTACCTTCGTGCATATCAATCAAAGTGTCCCAAATTTCCTTTGCATTCTCAAGGCGGCTGATTTTGTTGAATTCTTCGGGGCACAATCCGTTGAAGAGAATATCACAAGCTTGAGCATTGTATTGCAACATCTTCAACTCATCCGCGGTAGCTTCACGGTTTGGTTCTCTCCCATCAAAGAAGTCACCTTGCAAACCAACACACACAATAGCCCAAACGGCGGGGTTATGTCCAAGAATATGCATTTTCATTTTATGCTTCCAACTAGCAAAATTAGTACCATCAAAGTAAGGACCTCTACGGTGATAATTTCCCTCGCTAGACACCATACTCTCCTAGGTTGTGAAACCAAGTCTATGACGACCAGAAGCTATGGAGATCAAGCAAATGGAGACCAAAGCTCTGATACCACTTGTAGGATCGAAAGTATGTCTAGAGGGGGGGTGATTAGACTACTTGACCAAATAAAAACTTAACCTTTTCCCAATTTTAGTTCTTGGCAGATTTTAGCTATTTTAGGACAAGTCAAGCAATCATCACACAATTCAAGCAAGCATGCAAAGAGTTTATGGGCAGCGGAAAGTAAAGCATGCAACTTGCAAGAATATAAAGGGAAGGGTTTGGAGAATTCAAACCGCTATTGGAGACACGGATGTTTTTCCCGTGGTTCGGATAGGTGGTGCTATCCTACATCCACGTTGATGGAGACCTCAACCCACGAAGGGTAACGGTTGCGCGAGTCCACACAGGGCTCCACCCAAGGGCAACGGTTGCGCGAGTCCACGAAGGGCTCCACCCACGAAGGGTCCACGAAGAAGCAACCACCCACAAAGGGTCCACGAAGAAGCAACCTTGTCTATCCCACCATGGCCATCGCCCACGAAGGACTTGCCTCACTAGCGGTAGATCTTCACGAAGTAGGCGATCTCCTTGCCCTTACAAACTCCTTGGTTCAACTCCACAATCTTGTCGGAGGCTCCCAAGTGACACCTAGCCAATCTAGGAGACACCACTCTCCAAGAAGTAACAAATGGTGTGTAGGTAATGAACTCCTTGCTCTTGTGCTTCAAATGATAGTCTCCCCAACACTCAACTCTCTCTCATAGGATTTGGATTTGGTGGAAAGAAGATTTGAGTGGAAAGCAACTTGGGAAGGCTAGAGATCAAGATTCATATGGTAGGAATGGAATGTCTTGGTCTCAACACATGAGTAGGTGGCTCTCTCTCAGAACATATGAGTTGGAATGGTGTGTGTGTTCTGATGGCTCTCTCATCGAATGAGAAGGAGGTGGAGGGGTATATATAGCCTCCACACAATATCCAACCATTACACACAATTTACCAATCTCGGTGGGACCGAATCAGAAAACTCGGTCTGACCGAAGAAGTAAACCTAGTGACCGTTAGGAATTTTGGTGGGACTGACATGCAACTCGGTAGGACCGATTCGGTTAGGGTTTGGGCATAACGTAATCTCGGTGAGACCGATTACACAAACTCGGTGAGACCGAATTTGGTAATTAGCTAACCAGAGAGTTGGTCAGGCAAACTCGGTGGGACCGATTTGCTCTTTTGGTGAGACCGAAAAGTTACAAAGGGGAAACACTGAGTTTACATTGCAATCTCGGTGGGACCGATTCGCTCTTTCGGGACCGAAAAGTTACGAAAGGGAAACAGAGAATTTGCAACCCCATATCGGTGGGACCGAGATCCTTATCGGTAGAACCGAATTGCTAGGGTTTGGCAGTGGCTAATGACAAGTGAAACTCGGTGGTGCCGGATAGGAAGAATCGGTAGGACCGAGTTTGGCTTAGAGTTTAGGTCATATGTGGATATGGGAAAGTAGTTGAGGGTTTTCGAGCATATCATTAAGCACATGAAGCAAGAGGCTCATTAAGCAACACCTCATCCCTCCTTGATAGTATTGGCTTTTCCTATAGACTCAATGTGATCTTGGATCACTAAAATATAAAATGAAGAGTCTTGAGCTTTTGGTGTGTGTTCTGATGGCTCTCTCATCGAATGAGAAGGAGGTGGAGGGGTATATATAGCCTCCACACAAAATCCAACCGTTACACACAATTTACCAATCTCGGTGGGACCGAATCAGAAAACTCGGTCTGACCGAAGTAGTAAACCTAGTGACCGTTAGGAATTTCGGTGGGACTGACATGCAACTCGGTAGGACCGATTCGGTTAGGGTTTGGGCATAACGTAATCTCGGTGAGACCGATTACACAAACTCGGTGAGACCGAATTTGGTAATTAGCTAACCAGAGAGTTGGTCAGGCAAACTCGGTGGGACCGATTTGCTCTTTCGGTGAGGCCGAGTGGAACTCGGTGAGACCGAAAAGTTACAAAGGGGAAACACTGAGTTTACATTGCAATCTCGGTGGGACCGATTCGCTCTTTCGGTGGGACCGAAAAGTTATGAAAGGGAAACAGAGAGTTTGCAACCCCATCTCGGTGGGACCGAGATCCTTATCGGTAGAACCGAATTGCTAGGGTTTGGCAGTGGCTAATGACAAGTGAAACTCGGTGGCGCCGGATAGGAAGAATCGGTAGGACCGAGTTTGGCTTAGAGTTTAGGTCATATGTGGATATGGGAAAGTAGTTGAGGGTTTTGGAGCATATCATTAAGCACATGAAGCAAGAGGCTCATTAAGCAACACCTCATCCCTCCTTGATAGTATTGGCTTTTCCTATAGACTCAATGTGATCTTGGATCACTAAAATATAAAATGAAGAGTCTTGAGCTTTTGAGCTTGAGCCAATCCTTTGTCCTTAACATTTTGAGGGTTCCACTTTCACATCCATGCCATGCCAATCATTGAGCTTTCCTGAAATAATCATCTTGGAATAGCATTAGCTCAATGAGCTATATGTTGTTATGAATTACCAAAACCACCTAGGGATAGTTGCACTTTCAAAAGGCCTTGTTTGTAACCCTTCAGATTCTAACATAGTTGTCTTCCCCTTGCATGCCTTGTATAGAAGAATGGTGCTTTAATTATAAAACATGCAGCAGCAGAGAGATGGAATAGGTACTGAAGAATAGAAAGGCATGACATATTGACATGTATTCCCTCCATCCGGAAAAAAATGGATGGGTCTAGGCGTATTTCAGTTCTAGATACATCCTTTTTTATCCATTTCGGCAACATGCAATCCGGACGGAGGGAGTATGGTGTAAAAGCTAGGGATATGACTGGAAAACACAGCAAAAAAACACTAGTTGAATGTAAAACTGTATGCTAGCGGAATGTAAAACAGGAAGGCATGGCATATTTACATGCATGATCAGCATGCTAAGCACATGGCATTGCAACAGAGTAGATACACTCCAGGACATTATATGCATGTTGTACCCATATCACAGGCCAAGTTAGAGCAAGGACCTTGTGGGGTGAAGAGGATTCATCATCTTTCTGCAAGTCTTCTGAAGAACTGCCTTTACATGTTCCATCATATTGGGTATCATTGACATCAAGTTTATTGGCCTTTACATTGCTCCGTGAGGTTCTTGTGGATATATCAGTGTGTGCAATTATATCTGACATGCATGGAAGACAACTAGTAGTTAGATTTATGTAATGAGTGCCTGTAGGAGACGACATAAATAGTAGGACTGGGGTTAACTAGCAGCAACAGGTCTCATAAACTAAAGGGAGAACACAGATGAAAGCTACAGAATATGTATCGTTTGTACTCGAGATTAACTAGATGGCACACAAAAGTATTAAAGAACAACATAGGAAATACTAGAAGTGGTATAATACTATAATCACCAGCCTGTGGGATAGCATTGGCTGATGGATGATAACTATGGAACAGTGTTACCTAAAGAACAAGTATCTTAGCTGAACTATGGAACAACGTTAACTCCTGAACAAGACCCGTAAGAGATCAGCATGAATATACAGTGAAATGTGATGATCTATTTTCCATGCTTAGATGAATAACAAAGCCATAAATGTTGCACACAAGTAAGATGAGGGTACAACCTATCTGGGCTGCCATCCATAGGAGTGAGCATCATGTGCTGACTTGTCGATGGCCCTGCAGTTGTTGTGGCTGTGCATGTCGGGCACGCGCATTCGATGCAGGGAACTGTTGAGTGGGGACTATAGCTCCCTTCTGGTGTATGCTTCCCTTGTTGGAGCAGCTGCGGTGAGTCGGAAGACGGTGTGTCTGAAGATGCAGATAACGCATAATGTTAAGAACGACATATCTCTTTGATCTGAAGAAATACACTAAGAGATCAACAGCAAGGTACGAGAGTGGTCACACGTCCGTCCGATCTACGCCAGATGGCTGGCCGTCTTGTGCCTCCCGGCTGACACTGTTCGGAATCTTCCCCGAAGAGCCAGCGACCAACGACAGAGCAGCCTGCCTCCGCCGTCCGTGGCCCCGACCAAAACCCCGCTCCCCGCCCCACCGCACTGCCGTGGTTGCGCCGCCCCCGGGCCAATCCACAAAGACTCCTCGTCATCCAGATCCGGCGGCGGTAGTACCTTCAACCCATGCAACTCTAAAAGATAGCCATCTAAGCGCTGCTTCTACGGCGAACTTGCGGCACCGCACCCTTACGATAGACACCAGCCAACCGGCAGCCTAGGAGCTCCGCCGCCTCGAGGGGTGCTGCTTCCCATTGCAAATCGATTGGCCCAGAATAAAAATTCAGACAACTGACGCCTAAATAAAGTGATTTGAGATGAGGGTGCGACCTATCTGGCAGCATGGTGAAGTAGGCAGGTCCAGCTGCCGAGTCGGTGAGGCCGGCGCGGTTGCGGTGGCGACCGGCAGCAGGGAAAGAGCGATGTCGCGACGGTCAACGGCTACGCCGAAGCAGCGCCAGGACTCTGGACGGATCCAAAGTTGGCGCCGCTCCGGCGCCGTGAACAACGGCGGGGGTGAATCGGCTCCGGTACGGTTCACGCAGCCGTCGTCGAGGCAACACCAGCAGCATGGAGTAAGAGGCACACGGCCCAGTGCACGACGGCAAATGGACAGCGTCTCCAGCATTAGGGAGGAGGGCAGCTGTGAAATTGGTGTGGTGGGGGGCGCCATGGAGGTGGGGCTGAGGTTTCGCGGCTCGGGAGAAGGGAGCTTCCCGGGGAGAAGGTGATTTGGCGCCCACGAGGTATGAATGGGGCGGGGGGGGGGGGGGGGATTGGGAGGGGAGTGGAACCATGTCTTACGGACGTATTTGTCTGAAATGTGAGGGGGAGTTACAGTTCTACCCTTGCCTATAGGCTTCTCGGCTTGGGTCTGTGTACTGAGGGTCGGGGATAGTAGAGTAACTTTGCTTCTCCCCAAATAGTGGGCAAGAGCGATTTCGGGCGAGGAGGGCGTGTTTTGAACTATAGTGGGCGCGAGCGATTTCGGGCGAGGAGAGTGTGTTTTGAAATAGTGGGCGCGAGCTATTTCGGGCGAGGAGAGCGTGTTTTGCCGACCATGGTTTATGAATTATTCGGCACATGTCATTTCGACCGAGGAGAAGGCACGCTTGGATGAAGTTACGAACCTACCCTCGATGTACAACGGGCCAATTGATGCATGTCCCACATAGGACGGTAATTTCGCGTCTCCCATTTATTTGCTCGGGCGAATTCCACCGAGCAGAGAGGATGTTTAACGGTTCGTTCAAATTTTGGGAGAACGAGCATCCACGTCTACCTTACCAAGTCGATTCGGATCAAATTTTGAAATATTAGCTTGCCACTTCTTTTTTAGATGGAGAGATGATGCTCGGGAGTAATGTGTTTTTACATGCTCGTTGCTAGTGATTTACTATATGACAAATAGTTGACCCACTCAAAAACGTGAATCAAACCCAAAATGAAATATCTCGATTCAATGAAATAGCTCATCAGTAGGTCAAAATAGTGAACTAAATCCAAAATTGAACACCTCAATTGAGTAGCATGTTGTACAGTATTATAGTACTCCATGAACATGTTGAAAGTCAAATTAATGAACTTGTTTGATATACGCATATATCCGTTCATGTGTGGATTGCAGACAACATGTTCTCCAATTTAAATATTTGAATGCAAGTTTATATCGAAACATGGTTTATATCAGTCTTTGATGCATAAAACGCGACCTCTCCCTCTCCCGGACTCCTGTTCTCTCTCTCTCTCTCTCTCGCCGACAATCTTCAATTCTGTCGCACGCATCCGACACAAAAACCTTGTTGGTCCCTCTCCCTTTCTCTCCATCTCTCTCTCTCTTTGTGTGTGTGTGTGTGGGGGGGTCTTTCTAGTTCGCATGCATATATACACCATCTATAGGTCTCTCTCGCACACTATGTATGATACTCTAGCTAGTACAAGCTAGATATCTTGGGTGCACTCATCGTACGCACACAGATTCCTTGGCTCTTTGCCTGTAACTCTCTCACGCACCACTATGTCGTCTCGGAGCTCTTCCCCCCCTCTCTCAAACTCCATCCACCTGGGTCACACATACACATGCATATCTCACTCGTACTCGATAGGCCCATCTAAAACTCTATCTCTCCCCCTCGTTCTCTCTCCATCTCACACGCGCACACACACAATCTCATGCCCAGCTAGCCAAGTATGATGGTCTCACACTCAATTGTAGGCACACGCAGTCCCCCCTATATGTATATGACTAGCTAATCTTAGTCTCCATCACAAACATGTGCATGGTCTATCTCGATTTCTCTCGGGGCATCTTTCTATCGCGCACGCACTCCCTCGATCTCCCACCCATATAGTCCCCACACGATCTTGACGGGATCTCTCTATCACAAACACACCCTCTCTCCCTCCCCATGCGTCCATGCCATCCATGTGTCCCTCTCGACCTTTGTTCCTTGTTGGCCACACCTCTATTGGACATGTGCTACAGGGGTGTCTCTCTCCGTTGCAAACAATCACACACTAGCTATCTTTGTGTATCTCCTCGCCTCGCTTTTCCATCTCAGAGATGCATGCATGATATGTTCGCATAAGAAATGAAAAAACACTCTCTCTTTCTAATTTATCGTTTGTTGTCACTTTCTCTTTCACACGCATACTCTTTTTGCACACTTACTCATTCTCCTTCACACGCACTTGATCTGTCTCGACTGAGGCACTCTCCTCGGTCCATAGCTTATAGATTTATTGAAAAGTCAGACATCACAAAGTTTGACCATGTACGTGGAGAAAAAGAATTACATCTAGTACGACAAACATATACCATTAGATTCACCATGAGATGTAGTTTTGTATGATGTATCTTTGGTATTGTAGATATAAATAACATTTGCGTAAACCTGATCAAAGTTTCCAAAGTTTGACTTCTAAAAAATTTACATGCACTGCATTATCGAGCGGATGGAATATCTCTTTCCCCCTCTCAGCTATCTGACGCACCACTCAGCCTTATCGGGGCTCCTCAATCTCTGCCAAACTTTATTGGTCAGTTTGGTTCGTGACCTGACCCTCATGCCTTGATGGCCGGTACTGCCTGGTGTGGACGTGAGATGTAAAATATTTCTACCTGGCCAGGCTTGTGTGTTGCTGAAGCGTTTGGTTCATGCCTGGGCCAGGCAAAGCATCAACATCCCATCAATCAATCCATGCATCAATTATTTAATGCTAATATCCGTCCATGTTGCTGTTAGCCTCGTGGCCACATGACCAGGCACGGCCAGGCGTTCGAAATCGGTCGCCTAGGCCAGGCTACTTGCAGTGTCTGGAGTTCAGCCAGGCTAATTAAAGTGCAAGGGAACCCAGGCCAGGCGGGCTTTCTTTTTCATAGGGTAGCAACCAAACAAGCGTGCATGAAATCCAGCCACAACCCCAGGCCAGGCAAAAGATGCTCAGGATGCAAGCCAAACTGGCCTTATATCTCCCTGGTTCACACATACACATGTCTCGCTCGCGCTATACATATAGACCCATCCAACACTCTCCGCCCTTGTTCTCTCTCCATGTGACACGCACCCCCCTAAGTACCATAATCCCTCAATCCATCATAGGCGCAAGCACTATCCCCCTCGATCCTAAGTATGATTATCTCTTACTAGCCATCAGGAACACACGTATTGTCTCCTTCCATCCATACGTCTATCTCGATATCTCTCAGGGCATCTTCTATCGCGCACACACCTTGTCACTCGATCTCCCACCCTTGTAGTCCCATCAAGATCTCCAGGGGATCTCTCTATGACAAACATACACTCTCTCCTCCCCATGTCTGCATTTTCTCCGTACGTCTCTCTCGACCTCTCTCCCTTGTTTGTCAGACCCCTCTTGGCCATGTGCTAGGGGTCTTGCTCTCTCGGTTCCAAACAACCACACACTATCTCCTCACCTTGCCTCCGTTGTCGAAGATGCATGTGTGATATGTTTGCATAAGACACGTACCCTTTTTCTCTACTTTTACCATGTGTTGTCCATGTCTCTTTCACACACGCACACACGCTTTTTTCACTCTCTCTCTCTCTTGTTAGGGACTCTGTCACGTCCATAAGCATATGGATGTTTTGAAAAGTCAAACCTTAGAAAAGTTTGACCAGGTATATTCGGAGAAAAACATTTACATTTGGAACGATCATTAGATTCATCACAACATGTACTTACTTCATACTATTATTTATCTTTGGTATTGTAGATATAAGTAATTTCTTTATAAACTTGGTCAAAGTTTCAAAAGTTTGACTTAAAAAAATGTTGGAACTACATTATCAAACGGAGGGAGTAGCTCTTTCTCTCTCTCTCTCTCTCTGCTATCTCTCACTGGCCTCCCCTCTCACTCAAACTCTCTATACCGACGGATTATACGCTCACTGTGTCAGCGTATAGCTCCGTATATTGTTTAGTTGACCGGTCAACCAATCCACATACTGCCTTGTCAGCTCGTGTTCTGTATCTTCGTGTGCTGGCCCATGTGGCAGTGGGTGAAAATAAGTAAACTAGAGGCCCATCTGACACGCGGTGAAGTAAACAAAGTTGAAACCACTCGGGGTAGCTCCCTGCACGGTAGTAAATTGAGGGCGCATTGAGGACAAACTTCTTGCGCGGGAAGGATGCACTCGCGCACAATTCACCACTGCGCGGTGGCATGCACAGAAGGACACACTCGCGCACACCCATCACACAACACACACCAGCACACGTGTACACCGGTGTCGCCGCCGGTTGAGATGGACGGCGAGGCAGCCAACAAGCGGAGGCGGCTCGAGCCAAAACCGCATCCGGCGAGCCTGGACTTCATCAGTAGCCTCCCCGACGACACGCTGCTCGTCATCATCGGCCTCCTCCCCACCAAATCTGCCGTGCGGACCGCCCTACTCTCCCGGCGGTGGCGCCCCCTCTGGCGCTGCGTCCCCCTCAACCTCACCGTCGACAGCTGCCTCTATGACGGGGATTGCAAACGCATGGCCGCGGTCTCCAAGATCCTTTCATCGCACCCTGGGCCAGCCAAATGCCTTGACATCCGCATGTTCAGTACCAACTGCAAGGTCCAACCCAAGTTCGACGAGTGGTTCTTATCCCCCGCCCTAGATCAGCTCGAGGAGCTCAGCTTTGAAGCTGGACGATGTCGCTCTCTGCCGCCGTCCGCGCTCCGCCTAACGCCAACGCTGTGCCGCGCCAGCTTCAGCTCCTGCTATCTTCCCCAGATTAATGTCGCGCCCGCTCTTCTTCTCCCTCAACTCAAGCAGCTCGACCTCTTCGACGTTGTCATCTCGAAGAAGGCTATGGAGCACCTGCTCCGCAGCTGTACTACGCTCGAGTACCTTCATATTGAGCAGATCCACGGGTTCATTAGCCTCCACATCGCCTCGACGAATCTCTGATGGATTTATGTGTCTTGCTGGCCCCGCAACAAGACATCAATTGGGAAGAGATCACTCCAGCTGTTCCATGTTATGGTCATTGAGAATGCGCCTTTCCTTGAGAGATTGCTTGTATCGGATCTAGAAGGTCCAACAAAAATCAGGGTCACTGACGCGCCGAAATTGACAGCGTTGGTGTACTCGTCTGCCAAATTCTCCGAACTCTTTATTGGATCCGTAATCGTTCAGGTACATCACTCATCTTCTTCTCCGTCTTCTTGAAATTCACATTTTTAAATTTCTTCTTGATGTATTTACGACCGTCTTCCAGAAAATGATTCCCACAAGCTTGACCCAGTCCATGCGCACAGTGAAGATCTTAGCACTAAAATCTATCGGCCCCAATCTGGATCAAGTTGTTGGATTCCTTACATGCTTTCCGTGCACGGAGAAGCTACTCATCGAGGTGAAACTTCTTTCCTATAAGTAAACGGTAATCACAACATAGCTCAATTTTTTCGTAATTTTCCCAAATTACGATGACAAGTGTAGTGTTCAAAACTACATCTACGCACTGCACCGAAAGAAATGTTTTTAGTATTTTTTCTCACGTGATCACTTGCATCGTTTTTATGCTGTACTACTATAGTAGCCTAGGCTAGTCATAGTGGAAAGTAACTTATGGTTACCCTAAGAGCAAGTACTACCTCCGTCCTGGTTTACTCTTCCAATTTTGTAGTATCAAAATTTAACCATAGATTTAACTGACAAAATGTTAATGCATGTCACTAAGAACTATATCGTTGGATTCGTATTTGAACATAATTTCAAATGGTATAATTTTTAGTGACATGCATTGGCATTTTCTTAGGTAAATCTATGGTCAAAATTTTATACTAAATACGAGGTAGTATTACAAAAGTGGGCTATGTAGGCCAAAACATGTGCCAAATTCACTTGTGATGCATTTGGCATCGATGCCCCTCCATTGCTCACCTGGTGTCTCAATCTGGATCACCTACTTTGCTCCGGTGCCAAATTAACTCACGCAATGAAAAAACACTACGTGGGAGAGAGAGAGGACTGAGGCAATAAAAAACACTTGTTTGGGAGAGTGAGAGGCTGGTGTAGTTGGTTTGATTGATTTGTTTATACATGTGGGTCTATGTGCACAGCGGTGCCAACTCTCTCACATCGCGAGAGCGGTGTCAAAATCTTTTGATTTTACATCGATGCGTATTATGTGGCATACTTTTGCGAAATATGGCATCGGCCACATAGTGGAAGGCAACAAATGCCCAAGCACTTCACGTGCTCCTAGTTAAATGAGAGGAAACACACACACAGAGAGAGAGAGAGAGAGAGAGAGAGAGAGAGTGAAAAAATATCACTAGCCAGCCAACCCTATCGTATGAGCGAATGATATTGGTACCTCTTGATGACATGCCAATCTTATGCAGCCAGCTGCTCTAATATGTTCTCTTCTTTTGCAGATAAAAAGACCCGAAAGTGAAAAATGCGCTGCACTATAACAATCTCATCGAATGCCTTGATCTCCATCTTACAGAAATTGATTTGATCGATACCGAGGCAGCACATCTGAGATTAAATTGGCCAGGTTCTTTGTTCTAGAGGCAAGTGTGCTCAAGGTAATGAGGTTTGGCGTTCTCTGGCGCAATAATGAATGGTGTGCTGATCATCGCAAGCGTCTAAGCCTAAATGACAAAGTCTCCGCAGAAGCTGAATTTGTTTTTGAAACATCAAGTGGCCAGAGACTCGAAAACTTATTTGCCCATTAGTGACTTGTCAGGGCGGTGGATTTTAGTTTATACGATAATGCTGCATCCACCTAAAGTAACGAAAGTTCTTACGTAAACTTCCTAGTAATTCCCTCTTCGTAGGTGCAGCATTACTCCTAACATTTGTAATATCAGTTTGAAACTTGTAATATTGCCGTGCCCTATTCTTGCATCTTCAAAATCCTGCGAATCAAACAGGTCCTGAGTTGGTGATGATGTTGTGCCTCCCATATTTCACCAATAGCAGTCGGATCTAGATCTGACGCATACAAACCAAGCTTCTCCATTTTTGCAAAAAGATGCCCGCACTTGTTCCCTATTTACAAACAACTCCTTGTCTCTCACAATCAGCCTCATCTCCTCCCCACCACATCAAGGAGTAGAAGTTCGTGGAAAAATCTGGCGTGATGGCCGCTGCCGGAGCCGTCCACCCCCAATCTTGGTGTTCCGTGCAATGCATGGGCATCTACGCACGAGAAATTATGTCAAACAGGGCTAGTTGTAAGCAGACTAGCTCTACAGCCATGATGATTGTGACTGCAGACGGTGAGGCTGACTATGGTATGCCGAACACAGCGCCTATACTCAGGTGTCATCTCCGGCGCAGGGTCTTGTCACTTCACTGTGAGGAGCAACACGTAATAATTTGACCAACGGGTAGTATAGTGCTAGTACTCCTACTACTACATTGGTAGTACTACTACTAGTACTAGTAGCACCACCGTCTAGATTTAGGAGTACTTCCACGTCCATATGGATTTTAGTATTGACTAGCAATATCTAGTAATGCATGTCACCAAAAATGTACTACTCCCTCTGTAAATAAATACATGGTGTTTTATTCCTATCGGCGAGAGAACTTAATGTTTTTTGCTAACTAGAGTAGTGTAATAGGATTACATGCAATGAACTAAACACTGCATGTCATGTTTGGTACTAGTCTCAAGTCATCGAAAGCATGCACGGCCCACATCTCTCATTGGTTGATATGTCACGAAATAAGAAACAAGGAGGGAGTTAATGCACCATGCCTAAGTATTTTGGGATTATTTGGTTTTCGTAAGGTGACTTACACAACATTTTTGTTTACATGCATTAACATTTTATTAGTTAAATCAAAGGTCAAAATTTGGCGCAAAATGCAAAGGGGACCAATAAACCAGTAAACATCAAACTTCTCTCGTTTGGCCCCAACTAGAGGTCTGGTGAGATGACTATACTGCACCGGCACAGAGGGGGACGCAGCTTCATTGACTTACGACAACTGCCTTTGGGTGAATGACACGTGGCCCCAGGGGATGGCTGGCCCACCTATCATACAGCCAAAGGCAGGTGCAGTAGAGGGGCGAGGAGTAGTACGAAATCCTACGCACCTACGCACACTAACCAAGGGCTGAGTGATCACTCGAATCGCAAGATCAGTTGACTAGAAGCTACGCTAGACCCATGGAGGCGATGAGCGCGAGCATCAGTCGGCTGTGCCAGATGGTCCACGACGCCGGCCTGCGGCCCGGCAGGTAGTATTGCTTGAGGCTGCCAGGGCGAGGGGCCGCTTGGACGACAACTTCGCATCCTTGTTCGACGAGGTCCTCATTGGTTTCCTCGACAAGTTCACCGTCCTCAAGAAGCTTGCGGACGACTTTGACGTAAGCCTCCAGCCGACGCGCCCAGGCTCTGCGATGCTTGCCACCCTCAACGACCACTATGGTAACAACCTCTTCGACGCACTGGTGGCCCTGTGACTGCCCGCTGTCGCGCCGAAGAATGTCCACCTCGAGGTCGCGCTCGCCGCGCAGCGCCTGGCGCAGCAAGACACCATTGACATAATCACCCATGTCTATGCACAAATCATCCACAAGGACTAGTACATGCAAGAGGAGGACGATAGGACGCTGGCCTTCTTGGAGCGCAGGGCAACCTTGGACGACACTGTTCAGAAGCACGTTGAGCTCGCCGCCAACACCGCTGCTCCTCACACGTCGGTTGGTGACCCGGCGCACTAGGGCGTGAGGATGTCGTTGAACGTTGATGGATCCGTATGTATTTTTATCCTTCCGTCAAATCCATGTAGTAGTATATGATACTACAGTAATTATCTTACCTTTCGCATCAACTTCATAATTTTCGTACGTACTCCATGCATGAACGGCGTCAGAAGCAAACTTCTCATTACTCAAGGCAAAATCGTTATTTTCTATCTATCGGTCGCGCCATGGAGCAGAACCAAATTTTACAAGTTACGAGTTCAAAAGGAAAAGCCTGCCGTGTTCGCGTCGCACCCCCACACGGTTGGTCCGGCATGCCGCTCAAGCGGGAATGCGTGCGGTGTTGCATTTTCACTTACAAGTGGGACCGCAGTTGAGCAAACCGACTATCGGCAAACCCCCACCCCGCCCACCGCGTGATGGCTGAGAAAAGAGGATAGGAGGGAGAAGAGATGGCTGTAGCACGGACTCCAAGAAAATTGGTGTCGGATGGGACTCGTGTGGGTGGCGTGTGCTGTACTGCTAGACGTGAATGCTAGTTATGGCCCATGCCACCCCACTATATCGAGCCTATATCGAGGTACGTAGAACAAATTTCCTGCAGTCTGTGCTCAGCCCTCCTCTATCTGTCTTCTCAGCCAGCCAGCGGACGCGCGGAGCCCATCGTCTGTTTGCTCACATGCAGCCCCACATGTCAGTGAAAACGCAATAGGACCCACTGAACCTGCACATCTTTCACCTCGACGTGCTGGTGATGAAAAACAAATCCAATAAAGATCTTCGGTGGCCGCTTTTGGAGTAAGATTCTATTTATAGTTTAACCCAAGATGCACATATCGTGGCTTCAACTACCACTCTATTTTCTTTCATGACACGACCTAGATGCTGGATGTCCCACGTGTCGGCAAAAGGAGGAAGAACCCGACCAAATCTTCGGTTCTGCTCTCGGATTAGACTAGTTGTGCTAACTTAAAATTTTTATTGTGTACTCCCTCCATTCCAAAATACTTGACTTCCATTTGTCCAAAAATGGATGTACCTATATACTAAGACATGTCTAGATACATATATATTTTGACAAATAGAAGGCATGTAGTATTGTGCAACGGAGGGAGTAGAATGGATGCAAGTTTTTGTATTGGGAAGAAGAGTACATCCATATATTGATAGAGTGCAATTTAGTAGATGTTCTATCACTTTTAGCTAGTATAGAATAGAGGCTAGACATGAGACTAGAAGCGAGGAAGCAACGTCTACTTCTTTACACTTGAAGAAGAAAGAAGCACGCAAGATCAAGCCTCCGTAGATCAACAATGAATGCATCGAGAAGGCACTAATCCAACTTACTACAGGAGTAGTCAAAATTATCGTTGGAGTTCGTGCAAAATGGAGGTCCGTTTGGGGTCGTGCGTTGGAGTTGGCCTTACAAGTGGGACCGCAGTTAAGGAAACCGACTATCGGCAAACCCCCACCTCGCCCGTCGCGCGATGGCTGAAGTTAGAGAAACGACGAGGTTGAAGAGATTGCTCTCGCACGGACTCCAAGAAATAATATGGTGTCAGATGGATGTCGTGGTGGTGGCGTGTGCCGTACTCCTGGACATGAATGCTTGTTCTGGCCCATGCCACCCTACTACTCCTACTACTTACTCCTACTATATAGTATACTAGTATCAAGGATTCGAGGTGCTGGTTACGTACAACGAACACATTAACATATGGCTACAGTAAAAACACCCGCCCGACGCGCGAAGCATGTGAAGCTAGTACAAATAGTGTACTACTATTGTTGATTGGCCTCATCCGATAACCTGTTGCAATGCACGTACAATTATGTATTCGGAAAATATTTTTTTGCCTCGTCGCACCACTCACTCAGAGAAGCGACTCGAAAGCCATTCATAAATTTAGTAAGTTTATCACAGGCATATCATTTTATTACATAGAACAACAGATCATCAACCCACATCGACAACGAGGATACATTATAAATACTAAAGTTTTCACCACACAACAAATAACAAGCAATGAAATGAACTTCAACTCAACCATTCCTCGGCGTTGGAAACACTTGCTTTGAACCACAAGTGATTCTCTGGGACGGGCCATGCATTGTCGATCTGGAGACCAACGCAGGACTGGTCATCCAGGCTGAAGCGACCTACTATATCAGTACCAGGGTAGGGAACCACGCAAATGTCCGAGGTATAGACACAGTTGCTTCTCATAAATGTGTCAACAGCGGTTGGATCGCCTTTCACCATCATCGGATAGTTTCGTCCAAGAAAGAGTGAGTTTTCTCCAAGACTATCAATTCTGTGCCAGGGAGAAGGAGTTGGCGCTAGCACACTAGTATCCATCCCGAATACCATGCAACGGGTGTTGGAATAGGTCCGGAGAGTGCGATCATGGGAGACTACACCTGCTTCCTTAGCAGTAACATCATCAGTGGGCTGTATACACACAAGAAGAGGTGATCCATCAGAATTAGTTGCCAGGCGCCACAGAGTATATCGGCACTGCTCGTCCTCATGCTCGTGATCATCACCATCGTCATCTCCCCCTTTATAAAAATCTTCAAGTATAGGTGGTGGGATGTCCACAGGACCTTGGAAACACAAGAAGAAGGTTAATTAGTAAAGGGAAAGTTGCTAACCCACATGCATGTGGATGAAACAATTATAATTACAGTGGAAGACAAACGTACTGAAAAAATGAGGATCCCATGAAAAACAGTGCCACGAGAGGTGGCAGCAAACACAAGATCCTTGTATTCAATTGCATCACAGTACACATCCGTGTACAGAAACTGATTTTTGAGTAATATCCATCCAGTCGAACCACGAAGGACGGCAACTAGCTTGTCGAAGATAGCAACAACATCATAGTTTTTGTAATTCCAAGAGCGGTTGGGAACTCGACAAATTGCTATCTTCAGTACACGACAGTCACCATGATCGTATTTGAACGTACGTAGATCATCTGTGTGCTCAACCTCAGGGCACTCGGAGATTTTTGGAAGTGGAATCTGCTGACGAGTGTACACATTCACAAGTTCCCACTCGCAATTGTACCCAATATAAACAACCCAGGACTTACCCTTAAGCGATGGCATCTTGACATCACACGTATCATTATCAAGCGGCATCAACTTGCACAAGGCGAGGTCTCCATCGTCCGCTCGCCAGCGAGCAGGGTCACGGTGAAGAAGATAGGGGAGATCAAACCGCTCCTTGACCCTTGGGTTCCTTGCAATGATGTTATTAGTTGAGTCGAGAATGGGCTGGAACGAACCTGCCATGCTAGCTGAGGTGATGACGTCGCACCGATCAATGAGTTCCTCCACCACGTCATCTTTCAGATCGGGGCAAGAATAACAAGGTCGTTTCCGGCCTGTTCCCTCCATGGAGAAGACGATCGAACAATGGCAGAAGAAAGGGTGAAGGGCTGAAGGAAAATGGAGGAGGGAGAGGAAGAGCGTGCGACAACAGTTCCAAATCAAGAGGGAAAGGCAAAGAGTCGGTGGACGGTTGCGAGTTTGCCACGGCTCACGAAGAGGCGCCGCGGCCTACATGTCCGTTCGGAAATACTCCTACTACTCGCCGTCGTCTCACTGATATGTTGGAACGGGACCACATGTCAACGAAACATGGTGTGTAATTTCTCGTGCAAAATGCGATCTGGCCGCGTTGGCCCGAGGTGCCGCATTAGTTATCAACCTTTATTTTTTTAATGGCGTGCCGATCAGTTTTGAAGCACGACTAACTGGTACTGTACGCAGAGAAAATATAAACTACTCTACCACTACCCCACCTCCAGTACTAGTAGTATAAAAAAGATATATATAGGCTAGAGCTTCAGCGCTTTCTTGCTAAGGGCTGCCCACTTGCTTCTCACACTACCGCCCTCTCTACAGATCTAAAAAAGACGGCCCCTCTCTCCCTCCTCACCGGTGGTCACAGATCCGCCGGGGAAGAAAAGGACGTGCAACGTTGACGCACTCGTCGTCGGTGAGCGAGGTCACGCACCGACGACAAGGCCGTCCTCTCAGACCTAGCGCCCGCGTGGGATGGCCTCCGTCCCCAAGCTCACTGCCGTAGTGTGTGCGGAGGACGACGACCACGAGCGAAGCCACTTCCCGCCGACCCTCAGGTATGCTACCTCTTTTCGAGCCATAACCTTGTTCTATTGCCCCATCTGCTATGTCGTTGCATGTGGATCTTTTTCCACTCCACCATCTTCCCAATTTGCTATCCTCTACTCTGCTGGCCACGCAGACGAAAACCATAATTTAGACTATTAAAGGAAACCCTACTTCATGCAGACTAATCCATGTCTGGGTTGAATAAGGAAAGGAAGGGAGACTGTATTGTCCAAGAGAGTAGGCATCGAACCCACATCTAGGTTGAAAAGGGGAAAATCAGTAGCTAAGGAACGAGTCTTGTGTCTCTTGGTTGAAGAAGGCTAGAAAGGCATGACAACGCAATAGAGAATGACTAGGTCGATCGGTTTGTTGTCCTCGCATAGGAAAAAGGTGGCTAAAGAGAACAAAAATGGGACCGTAATCCACATATGCTGCCTGGATATTTGTTGCTCTGGGCAACCATACCTCCCTCACCACTCTGCGTCCGTGGAGGTACATCGTACTGGTGCCTCCCATGCTCTTATTGCCACTTTTTTTTGCTGTTAGTATAACGCCAGCAGTCAAGTCAAGCAATGCTACTGCTAAAGTGATGCCACATTTAACTAATGCCGCTCTCAGTCTAATGCCACCCATAAATTTAAGCAATGCCATTTAATGCCACTAGATTATTTCAGGGTTAGCTGTTGATTGTGGATGTATTAAAGATTTTTTAGCTATAAGGCATTCTAATGCTGTTGCACAACAAGTATACCAACGATGAAACTTGTTACTCCCGTCAGATTTTTGCATTGTTAATGCTTATAGATTACATACCTCACTTTCATGAGATAAGTTAATTTTTTTGTACAGTGTCACCAAAATGCCAAGGCGCTGATGCCATTTTATTTTGGTTAAACTGCACAGACAATTATGAAGACAAGAGGAAAGGTCAAGAGTGGGCACCTCCTCCTCCGGCTGTTCTCTTGAGGAGGTCTGTATGTTTGTCTCTAATGCCTGTCGACTACATACTTGACATCATGATGTAATGTTAAGTCATTTCCTTTTGTACAGTGTCACTGAATTGTCAAGGCGGTGATGGCATTTTATTTTAGTAGAACTGCACAAAATTTGCTTAAAAGAAGAGGAAAGGTCAGGAATGACTCACTTTTCCAGAAAAAACTATGTATGCCTTCCTCACATCAGCCGCTGTTGCTTTATTTATTCCTTCAAACAGGTGGTTAGAAACAGTCTTGCTACCTTTTCCCATTAAGAAATTGGAATGCTTATATTTGTGAGTCTATGCTTCAACTATTGCCAATTTTAGAGTGATCACACTTTCAATATCTATGCAAACAGGGATGCTTGATTTTAGTGGAACTGCGCAACAAGTCCAACTGGTTCAACATTAGGAGCATGTATTTTTCCCAACCTTTATATCCAATTGGTGGCACTATGAGCTGTTCATTACAAAGGTACATGATTTGCTACTATCTTGCGACTCTTTTTGTACTGTCATTAGATAGTAATACTAGTGGTTTGCATGTGAATTTATTGGCAGGGTGGACCTACATTGGAGGTGCAGGATAGGATTCAATGATTGGATGCTCAATTTCGGTTGTATCGATTTCACCTCTTCCATCACTGCGAACATGGATATCCTTGGTCTGATGAAGAATAGGCGCTATATTTCTGCTCTGAACCAGCAAATCAACTCAGTATGAAATTGTCCAGGGCAAAACATAACTGTATCAGATTATCCAGTGCAGAACATGACAGATGCTAAGCGAAAGAGACATGTTTAGAACGAAAATACAAGGTGTGGTATATGTTTACTAGCTGCTTGATATTTGTGCAGACAGAGATGTCTGCCTATTGCTATTTGGCAGACCAACAAAGTGCCGGCAATTTTGGTTGAACTGCACAAGAGAATAGTGTAGTCACTGCATGCAGTGCCATTTGAAAATAGACACAGAAAGATTGGATAGTCACTTCATGGACTGCAGAAAAGTAGTACTGTACTATTTATTGGCCAACACTAGGTGCTTCATTGCTTTGGTCTGATTATACAATGGGCATCATTTTGCCTAAGTTAAAGTTTGTATTCCGAAAATAGTCTCGCCGTGTGATCGAGAGAAGACCAAATCATATTGCAGTGGATGTTCCTCCATCATGTCTGGTTCATTCTCATGGTTCCAGCTGTTGGTGAAACCACTTACGTTTGCAAGAGGAATTGTAGACTTCACAAACAAATTTGTATTTCAGTCTGTACTGAATGTTGGCCAAGAGAAGCATCCATGTTAGTAGGAAGAACAGATGTTTTTTCTAGATCTTTGCTTTTGGAGCTACATATTTGTATATGATCTGTGAGTCATTGAGATGCATTAACATGTTGATCTTATGTATGGGAATCGTACTAGTTAGTTTTAGTTGCGACGCAAGATCCGAAGTGGCTGATCTTTGCTTTTGGAGCTACATATTTGTATATGATCTGTGAATCATCGAGATGCATTAACAGTTACTTATTTCTGTTCGCCCAGTGTTTACAAGTTACTGATCGATCACTAGCTAGCCTACAAATGCACTCCTGGCAGTTTTATTTGTGACGCAAGATGCGAAGTGGCAGTTTTTTGAATGAAAATGCCTACCTATGAAGAAACTGACAAGCCACACTATTGATCCTACACGGATAAAAATGCCTACCTCTGAAGAAACTGACAAGCTACACTATCGATCCTACACGGATAAATAGCGGATCACGCACGTACTACCTCCTTTCCGGTTTGCAGGGCTCAATTCAAGAAATGACCTACTCGATCCTACATGAATAAATAGCGGATCACGCACGCACTAGTACCTCCTTTCCGGTTTGCAGGGCTTAATTCAAACCTCTCACCAACCAAGGTACTCCCTCCATCCGGGTTTATTAGTCCCGTGAGCAAAGCAGCAAGACCAAGGCATGGCAATAATTAACGGCATGCAGAAGTTTAAGCCTAATAAATTCCAGCGATTTAAGTGGCCGCATGCATGCCCTCGGCATGCAGAAGTTTAAGCCTAATTAATTCTAGCGATTTAAGTGGCTGCATGATGCTTCGCGTACTGCCTGCGAGCGATTCTAAGTGCCTGCATGCAGCCGGCCGTAATTAAGGCAGCTAACTGATGCGAAAAAAGATACACTTTAAATCCGTGGAATCATTATTGACAAGGAGGGAGATTATTCGAGTGCACTCGTTTGACCGCCATGCCGGCGTGCAACCTAGACGGGACGGGACGGCACAGTCATAATTTCAGTTTCTCTAGTTTTCCACGGCAAGCTGGCGCGCTAAGCCATTATGCATTGAATTCCGATGACCGTCGCGCTACCTTCCGCCTATAAGTACTGTTTCCCGGCCTTCTTAGGTGCCACCGTGGCCCAACTCGCCATATCCTCATAAGCCCCCACCGGCCCGACGTCGCTCGCCACATCCGCCATGCCCCCGCCCATCCGCGGTAGGCGACGCCGGAGGCGGTCACCGCCGGAACTAGTGTTCGGGTTTTCACCAGAAGGCAGACGGAGGGAGGAGGCATTCTATCTGTCTTTAGATGGCAATGCGGAGATCGAGGAGTTGTTGGAGCGCGACCGCATGGCGGAGGAGCAGGGTCTTGCCGATTTGCGCCGCCAGCGGGACATGGAGCAGCAACGCACCGACGCTCTGAGTCGCGAGCAGAGCGCCCGCAACTGGGCCGACTACGTGGAGGCCGGCGCCCGGCAAATAGCCCTGGAGGCTGTCGGGCACGCACGCGTTCGCGATGCCAATTTTTACTACCAGCTCGTCAAGTGGGTTTCCCGCTTGGAAGCCGAAGCTTCGGTGGACCACGCTGGCATGGAAAGGGCCAACGCGCGCGAGCAACGCGCAATATCGCACCTCTGGCAAGTTCGAGGCGAGGCGGAGGATGCTGGTGCCGGCGTTTAGCATGGACAGCAGATGGTGGCCGGCATCGTCTAGTTAGCTAAGAGTAAGTTAGTACTTGTACGCTACTAGAGTGTTAGTGGGAGTAGATAGTTCACTTGGCTATGATGGTTGTCAACGTGGAAGTTCAGTACTCTATATGTGGATCAGACCTGTTACTTTGCTCTGAATGTTGAACTTTCCGTTTGAACATATGGAATGGGTTGTTATTTTTTAAATGGGTTGTATTTGTCCTCCATGGTTTAGAGGCTGACTTGCGGGCCTAGCAAGTTGACGCGTACACAATCAGGAGATGATTGTACGTGGAGAGGATGATAGTAGGGACCCGCCAAGGTCATGGCAGTACGCAAGCAAGTGCCTCCTTATTTCAAGCCAATAAAAAAATGGCTCCTCCTAGTGGATTTCTGACATCGGGGTTCCATGCCATTGTCAACGTAGTCAATAAACGAGAGAATTGCACAACGAGCGGCTGACACCAGGGACCCAGCAGCTCGCCCAGTTATTTTTGTTTTGGGTTAATTTGATAAATGCCACTCCAAATCTGGTGTATCCGAGAAATGCCACTGCAATTTCCAAACTTTGAAAAATGCCATTTCTAGTGGCATTTTTTGAAGTCTGGAGTGGCGTTTTTCAAAGTTTGCAAACAGCAGTGGCGTTTTCCAAAGTTTGCAAAAATTTCAGTGGCATTTTTCAAAGTTTGGAAATTGCAGTGGCATTTTTATGAATCGCCATAATTGGAGTGGCATTTATCTAATTTGTTTTTGAGACGGAAGCAGGGTGTCAACTGGGCTGTGCGGGACACTCTGGCCTATCTAGACAGCCTTTTCTTTTATGTTTACCACAGACCATCCCAGTAGTTTTTTTTCTTTCTGAAAATGGCTAGCCTAGTTTTTTTGTGATTTGTCAAGTAAGTCGCTTTATCAGGCCTGTTGGGCTGCAAATCTTTCAAGACGAGGAGAGTGGCCTATAAGTAATGAGAAATGGGCTGTACATTTTTAAAACACATCAAACCGGCAATTATTTTCAAATATCTTTTTTTTCATTTCGAGATTTTAAATTGCATTGATTTTTATGCGTGGACAATTTATTGGATTTTATATTGATATACATTTATTTTTAAAATCAATCTGAATGTGACTCAAAATTTCGGGATTAAAAACAGTTCAGACCGCACCGACATATGCAAAATTTCGTATAATTTTTTAACCGTGGCCACAATATGGGCTGTAATGCTAACATAAAGAATATGGGCTCCAAAAAAACCCGTAAGAATTAGCAAATGGGCTATAAATTATTTGAAATAATGGCAGATGGGCTGTATGCTGTTTTCCACATATTTGAGGCTTTCCACAGATGGCCTGTATACTGTTGGATGTCCATCCAACGGCCGTCGTGCTTCTTCAATCTCTGCTCTTCCTGCTCCAGCCGCTCAAACAAGCGCCAGCGGGACTGCCTGCTCCCTCCTCCCCGCGGCCGGCTGTGCTGCCGCGTAGGCCTCACCGCCCCACCATACTCCCATCGCTGGCCTAGCCATCCCTCTACTCACCCACACCTGCTGTTATTCTCCAGCGACGGCAGACGAACCAGTAAACCCTCGTACAGTCGTACTCCCCTCCGCGTGGGAAACAAAAACAACGGCCGAGCCTTCCCTGCCTCCGTGTCGTTCCCTTCCTAGGCCTCGCCTTCGTCCACCGCCCTGGTGCTCTCAGCGTGGCGTGGTCAGCATGGTCAACGACCGACATGCATCTGAAGTGGACTATACGTGGAGAGGCTGACAGCTGGGTCCACGGCCGCACGGAAGGAAATTCCTCCTTATTACGCGCAAAATAATGATTTCCTCCACCTGACATATGAGACCCATCAAAACGGCCTCTGTATTTCGTGAAAAAAACGTTATCGCCGCTGACAGCTCGGACCCACCAGCTATATCTTCGCACGCAAGGAAGTGCCTCCTTATTACGCACAAAAAAAATGAATACTCCCCCTGCTAGCTGGGACCCAGTATAGTGGGCCTACTAAGTTGACGGGGACGAAGGGCTTTGTCAACTTAGTCAATACGCATGATTCTAGCTCGACTGACCGTACGATGTCCGTCCAACGGCCGTAGTGCTTCTTCAACCTCTGGTCTTCTTGCTCCAGCCGCCCAAACCAGTGCCGGTCGTGCCGCCTGCTCCTGCCTCCTATGGCCGGCTGTGCTGCCGCGGAGGCCTTACCGCCCCCATACTACTCCCACCGCTGGCCAGGCCATCCCTCCACTCCACTCACCCACACCCCCTGTTATTCTGCGGCGACGACAGCGCAGCCGAACCAGTGAACCCTCGTACTCCTCTCCGCGTGGGCATCCACTGCCGCATCTTCCCCGGCTCCGCATCGTCCCCTTCCTAGGCCTCGCCGTCGTCCACCGCCGTGGTGCTGTCGGCGCGCCATGGTCAATGTGGTCAACGGCCGAATTCCATCGGAAGAATACTGTACGTGGAGAGGCTGACAGCTGGGTCCATGGCAGCCGCAAGGAAGTGCCTCCTTATTACACGGAAAATAATTATTCCTCCACCTGACAGCATGGACCCACTAGACGGGCCACCAGTATTTTGCGAAAAAAATTGTTTCCCCCTGACTGCTGGGACCCACCGGGTGGGCCACCGTATTTCGCGAAAAAAACGTCCCCCCGCTGTCAGCTCGAACCCACCAGAAGTGCCTCCTTATTATGCACAAAAAAATGAATACTCCCCCGGCTAGCTGGGACCCACCTTGGTGGGAGGCTGACTTGTGGGCCTACTAAGTTGACGGGGACGAAGGGCTTTGTCAACTTAGTCAATATGAACGATTCTAGCTCCAGTGACCGTACGATGTCCATCCAACGGCCGTAGTGCTTCTTCAACCTCTGGTCTTCTTGTTCCAGCCGCCCAAAGCAGCGCCGGTCCTGCCGCATGCTCCTGCCTCCAGTGGCCAGTTGTGCTGCCGCGGAGGCCTCACCGCCCCCTACTATTCCCACCGCTGTCCAGGCCCTGCGGCGACGACAGTCTCACACCGCAGCCGAACCATTGAACCCTCGTACTCCTCTTCGCGCGCGCGGGCTTCCACTGCCGTGGGTTCCCCGGCTCCCCGTCGTCCCCTTCCTAGGCCTCGCCGTCGTCCACCGCCCTGGTGCACTCGGCGCGGCATGGTCAACGTGGTCAAGGAACGACTTCCATCGGACGTGGACTGTACGTGGAGAGGCTGACAACTGGGTCCACGGCTGCAGCAAGGAAGTGCCTCCTTATTACGTGCAGAATAATTATTCCTCCACCTGACAGCAGGGACCCACCGGACGGCCACCGTATTTCGCCCCCCTGACTGCTGGGACCCACCAGCTACATCTTTGTAGGCAAGGAAGTGCCTGACAGTCGGGACCCACCTGGTCGAAGCGTACGTAGCATTGTCATTCTGGTCGCGAACATGTACGTACATATATACTGGTGGATGTAGAGGCGCACACGTGTCGTAGTAGAGGTGGCCAGGGTGCAAGAAATAAAATACGGCCACGTATGTGTACATACGGGTGGGGTCTCGAACGCCTACTCGCGCATATGTACGACAAGGGCTCGTGTACATGGCTGGGTCGGAACGGAGAAACAACGTCGTCGTCGTGTTCATGGGTCGGAACGGAATGCGTGGTCGTGTTCATTAGGAGGGCTTGGACTTAAGAGGCGATGGAAACAAGGCATGGCGTACCGCACAACGGAGGAAACGGACCTCCTACGGTCGAAACGGGGGTCATGTTGATCGGGAGGGGTGTGGCGTACCGCAAAACGGAGGAAACGGACCTCCTACGGTCGAAACGGGGGTCCTGTTGATCGGGAGGGGTGTGGCGTACCGCAAAATGGAGGAAACGGACCTCCTACGGTCGAAACGGGGGCCCTATTGATCGGGAGGGGTGTGGCGTACCGCAAAACGGAGGAAACGGACTTGTGTTGGAGCGCTATGGTCGAAACGGGGGTCCTGTTCATCGGAAGGGGTGTGGCGTACCGCAAAATGGGACTCCACGGGATACTGTTCATCTCCACCGTCGACCCCCTCCAGCCTCCACGAGCTACTGTTCATCCACCATCGACCTCCTCCAGCCTCCACAGGCTCCTGTTCATCCAGCCTCCACCGCGCGCTACTCCACCGGCTACTATTCAACCACCCCTCCACCGTCTACTGTTCATCCAGCCCTCCACACCACGAGGTCCTGTTCAACCACCCCTCCACGGGCACCCCGCCACCGTCATACAAGCAATAAGCACATGCGAAAGCTTAACTTGTCTGAGTACAGACAACTACAAATGAAAAAGGCTGAGAAGCCTGACTACCTATAAGACCCTGCCGAGGGCACAAGATTGTAGCCGAGGTAACAAGCTAAACGTCGAAGTCCATGCGGAACTACTAGTGAGACTGAAGTCTCTCTGCAAAAACATAAATTAAGCAAATTTGAGTACAAATGTACCCAACAAGACTTACATCAGAACTAGCTACATATGCGTCAGTATCAACAAAGGGGTTGTGGAGTTTGACTGCAGCAAGCCAGCTTGACTCAGTGGCTATCCTATACTACGACTATTGGTAACTCTTTTGAGGTGGCGCACACGAGTCCACATATTCACCATATGAATACACCACTATGGATCCTCTCCCGTCTCCCTACGAGAAAGCCATCCATAGCACTCACGCTTATCTTGCACATTTTAGAGTATCCACTTTCACTTGTCTATGAACTGTACAGGCGACCCAGAAGTCCTTTATCGCAGATGCGGCTATTCGAATAGATGATGTTAACCCTACAGGGGTGTACTTCTTCACACACGCTCTCGCCACTTACCACCATGTACACGTCGTGTATCTCGGCAACCTTCAAGCGGAAGCCTGGCGAGGGAGTCGGCCATGACCTGACTAACCACACAAGTCTTTAGTCCAGGTTTATCGCCTATTCGGGTTCCATCCGCAAGGAGATCCGGCCGGGGTGTCGCTCACGGCCCCAAACGATGTGAGCAGGGTTCCCAAGCCGACCAAACGGGCGACGCTTGGTACACTGTGCCACTGCACCTAGTCTGTCCCAAGCCCACCTGTATCTGGTGCCACTTGGTAGACTACTAGCACTACCTACAAACACCAGAAACTAGTTGCAACACCTCGACAGAGATCAGGTTGATTAATAAGTCGAGGGCGCTTGGAGTGCCCGAAGCCCAATGTGTGGTATTAGCTGTTCATGGATCACAAACACAGAACTCAGTTCCTGAGGGCGGTTTCAATGAGACAACCCACCATGTACTCCTACATGGCCTCTCACCGCTACCTTTACCAAATCGTGTTCACACATTTAGCTCTCAATAGTAAGACATGTTCACCACATTCCAATTCATCCCCGATGAATCAGACCTGACTCAACTCTAAGCGGTAGCAGGCATGACAACAAGCATGAATGAGTAGGCACATCACGGCTCAAACAATTCCTACTCATGCTAGTGGGTTTCATCTATTTACTGTGGCAATGACAGGTCATGCAGAGGAAAGGGGTTCAACTACCGCAGCATGTAACAGTTGTATCGCTGTTGTCCTAATGCAGTAAAAGAGAGAAGGAGTGAGAGAGTGGGATTGTATCAGAATGAACAAGGGGGTTCTGCTGGCCTGACACTTCTTAAGATAGCATTGTGTCTTCATCAGTGTCATCGATCACATCGTCGGAACAACGTCTACCGAGAGGGAACAACACCGACAAAGGAACAGAAACAACATTCAATTCAATGCAATGCACGAGCAAATGAATGATATGACATATTAAGGTACTGAATTGAGCTAATGCAATAGCAAGTCATTTTAATTGAAGTGGAATTCAAACTACATCAAATTCCAACTCCAAACCTATTTTTCAAATTTAACCTAATCATGTTTTATCCTAAACAGTGGAGTTAACTTTCTCACACATGCATGAACATGGCATAAACAGATTCTTTGGATTTTTCTGATCATTTTTCATATATAAATTATTTCATTCTGAGCTATAGATAATTTTCTATGATTTTTTGAAGTTTGAATCATTTACTGGATTTTCTGGTTATTTAGAATTAAACAAAATCCACTAAATGATTTACTGAATCAACATGACATGACGCTGATGGCAGCGGTCAATGGAGCGGCCCTGGTCAAACTGACCCGTGGGACCCGTGTGTTAGTTACTAACTAAACTATCCTGGTTTAATTGGCGCTAATCCTAGATTAATTAGTAGGGCCGGGCCCGCGTGTTGGTGACTCAAAGGGGAGTCAAACCAAGTCAAACTCGCCGGAGTTGACCCATGGTTCGTCAAGGAGGTCGAGGGAGTCGAGGCAGAGCTTGTGGACGCGTCAGCGAGGCGAGGGGGAGGCTATGGCTACGGCAACTATGAGCGGCGAGGACATCAGCGTTCGGCCATGGCGGTGCAGAGGCGAGGAAGAGAGAGAGTACGAAAGAGAGGGAGGGTTCGATCCGGACGGCACCGTGGAGAGGGCTCGTGGTGTTGCGCTGGCGGGGAGGCAGACAAGCAGGTGGAGGCGTGGCGTGCTCGGGCGCGTGCGCGCTTCGTCCTGCCTCTGCCTACTGGCAGAGGGGGAAGATGACTAGCAGGTGGGCTAGGTGGGCTGAGCTACACAGCTAGGCCGGCAACAGTAGCAGACCGCGCAGGTAGGCTGAGGTAAGTTCTGCTCTATTTTACTTTTCTTTTGTTTTCTATTTATTTAAACATTTGCCACTGTTCAAAAATTCAAGGCTGAACTTAAATAATGCCAAACATTCCTCTGAATATTTTTATGTTGCTGAATGGACTATTCCAAATGCACATAAAATGTTTCAGGGTATTTGGAAATATATTCTATACATGTTATGAATATAATTCCAAATGCAAATAAAATAATGATTTAAATTCAATGCCAAAATATTCCTAAAAATGTTCATTATTTTTGGTTTGGTGCAAAAACCTCTGCCAAATATAACCAACATTATTTAAGGCCATTTTGTAACATTGAATGCATTTTCCATGGTTCTTTGACGTGCTTTTGATTCAAGTTTTGAGGCTTCAACAATCCTCAACTCAAGTTTCAGAAATTTAAGTATGATGCATGTATGCAATGCCACTAATTACAAGCATTAAACTGGGGTTGTGACATCCACTCCTGGATTACTTTGGTACCCCCTGCTAGACTTATAGTAAGTCACACATCAGGTCTGGTACACAACATTGCATACATGATAGAACCTATGGCTGAGGCATAGGGAATGCCTTTCATTTTCTCTCTATCTTTTGCAGTGGTCCGGGCATTGAGTTTGACTCAACTTCACACCTTGTAACACAGGCAAGAACCCTTTATTTGACTGATCCATTTTGAACTTCTTCAAAACTTTATCAAGGTATGTGCTTTGTGAAAGTCCAATTAAGCGTCTTGATCTATCTCTATAGATCTTGATGCCCAATATATAAGCAGCTTCACCGAGGTCTTTCATTGAAAAATTCTTATTCAAGTATCCTTTTATGCTATCCAGAAATTCTATATCATTTACAATCAACAATATGTCATCCACATATAATATTAGAAATGCTACAGAGCTCCCACTCATTTTCTTGTAAATACAGGCTTCTTCGAAAGTCTGTATAAAACCATATGCTTTGATCACACTATCAAAGCATATATTCCAACTCCGAGATGCTTGCACCAGTCCATAAATGGATCGCTGGAGCTTGCACACTTTGTTAGCACCTTTAGGATCGACAAAACCTTCTAGTTGCATCATATACAACCCCTCTTTAAGAAATCCATTAAGGAATGCACTTTTGACGTCCATTTGCCAAATTTCATAATCATAAAATGCGGCAATTGCTAACATGATTCGGACAAACTTAAGCATTGCTATGGGTGAGAAGGTCTCATCATAGTCAACTCCTTGAACTTGTCGAAAACCTTTCGCAACAAGTCGAGCTTCGTAGATAGTAACATTACCATCAGCGTTAGTATTCTTCTTGAAGATCCATTTATTTTCTATGTCTTGCTGATACGTCTTCAACGTATCTATAATTTTTGATTGCTCCATGCTATATTATCTACTGTTTTGGACATTATTGGGCTTTATTATCCACTTTTATATTATTTTTGGGACTAACCTATTAACCGGAGGCCCAGCCCAGAATTGCTGTTTTTTGCCTGTTTTAGGGTTTCGAAGAAAAGGAATATCAAACGGAGTCCAAAGGGAATGAAACCTCCGGGAACGTGATTTTCTCAACGAATAAGACCTAGGAGACTTGGACCCTACATCAAGGCACAACAGAGGAGGGCGCGCCTGCCTACCCCAAGCGCGCCCTCCACCCTCGTGGGCCCCCTGTTGCTCCACTGACGTACTCCTTCCTCCTATATATACCTACGTACCCCCAAACAATAAGTTACGGAGCCAAAACCCTAATTCCACCGCCGTAACTTTTTGTATCCACGAGAACCCATCTTGGGGCCTGTTCCGGAGCTCCGCCGGAGGGGGCATCGATCACGGAGGGCTTCTACATCAACACCATAGCCCCTCCGATGAAGTGTGAGTAGTTTACCTCAGACCTACGGGTCCATAGTTAGTAGCTAGATGGCTTCTTCTCTCTTTTTGGATCTCAATACAATGTTCTCCCCCTCTCTTGTGGAGATCTATTCGATGTAATCTTCTTTTTGCGGTGTGTTTGTTGAGACCGATGAATTGTGGGTTTATGATCAAGTCTATCTATGAATAATATTTGAATCTTCTCTGAATTCTTTTATGTATGATTGGTTATCTTTGCAAGTCTCTTCGAATTATTAGTTTGGTTTGGCCTACTAGATTGATCTTTCTTGCAATGGGAGAAGTGCTTAGCTTTGGGTTCAATCTTGCGGTGTCCTTTCCCAGTGACAGTAGGGGAGGCAAGGCACATATTGTATTGTTGCCATCGAGGATAACAAGATGGGGTTTTCTTCATATTGCATGAGTCTATCCCTCTACATCATGTCATCTTGCTTAAGGCGTTACTCTGTTTTTAACTTAATACTCTAGATGCATGCTGGATAGCGGTCGATGAGTGGAGTAATAGTAGTAGATGCAGGCAGGAGTCGGTCTACTTGTCTCGGACATGATGCCTATATACATGATCATACCTAGATATTCTCATAAGTATGCTCAATTCTGTCAATTGCTCAACAGTAATTTGTTCACCCACCGTAGAATACTTATGCTCTCGAGAGAAGCCACTAGTGAAACCTATGGCCCCCGGGTCTATCTTTATCATATTGATCTCCTACTACTTAGTTATTTCCTTTGCTATTTACTTTGCCTTTATTTTACTTTGCATCTTTATCATAAAAATACCAAAATATTATCTTTATCATATCTATCAGATCTCACTCTCGTAAGTGGCCTTATAGGGCTTGACAACCCCTATTTGCGTTGGTTGCGAGGATTTATTTGTTTTGTGCAGGTACGAGGGACTAGCACGTAGCCTCCTACTGGATTGATACCTTGGTTCTCAAAAACTGAGGGAAATACTTACGCTACTTTGCTGCATCATTCCCTTCCTCTTCGGGGAAAACCAACGCAGTGCTCAAGAGGTAGCAAGAAGGATTTCTAGCGCCGTTGCCGGAGAGGTCTTCGCAAAAGTCAACATACCAAGTACCCATCACATACCCTTATCCCCTGCATTACATTATTTGCCATTTGCCTCTCGTTTTCCTCTCCCCCACTTCACCCTTGCCGTTTTATTTGCCCTCTCTCTATCCTCCCTCTCTTTCTCTATTTGCCTCTTTTTGCCCGCTTGCTTTTTGTTTGCTTATGTGTTAGTTTGCTTGCTTGTCACGATGGCTCAAGATAATACTAAATTGTGTGACTTCACCAATGCCAACAACAATGATTTTATTAGCACTCCGATTGCTCCTCTTACCGATGCGGAATCTTGTGAAATTAATACTGCTTTACTGAATCTTGTCATGAAAGATCCGTTTTCCGGCCTTCCTAGTGAAGATGCCGCTACCCATCTAAATAGCTTCGTTGATTTGTGTGATATGCAAAACAAGAAAGATGTGGATAATGATATTGTTAAATTGAAGCTATTTCCTTTTTCGCTTAGAGATCGTGCTAAAGCTTGGTTTTCGTCTTTGCCTAAAAATAGTATTGATTCATGGAATAAGTGCAAAGATGCTTTTATCTCTAAGTATTTTCCTCCCGCTAAGATCATCTCTCTTAGAAACGATATTATGAACTTTTGTGACACTCCCAAAAATTTTAATTGGTTTTCATCAAAAACTTTGTTGAATTCTTTTTTGAGGGCTTTTAAAAATTTCTTTTCCAGAAAACCTTCCTCTCAAAAACTTCCTTTTCTTTGGCAAGGGTTTTATTTTTCTTCAAACTATGATGTTTGATATTTTGAAACTTCTCCTCTGTTGGTTCCCTCTCAAATTATTTTGGGAGTTTGATCTTTTTCTTTTAAAAAGAAACTCTATTAAAATTTGGATTTTCATATCCTAGAAACCACCCATGATCTTTGTATTTTTACCCATGTGATAAAACCCCTCCAAAACCTCCCCTCCTCCTTGTAATCAACCTAAGTTCTCTGTCCCAACTCATCCAAGCAAGTTTTGGATTTTATTCTAATTATTTTTCCCCTCAAATCATTTCTGAAAATTATTTGGAGCCTGAGTGATTTTCAAAGCAAGTACCCTTTTGCTTTTGAGTTTTGACCTCAAACCAACTCTCCTGGATAGTTCTTTGAACCCACAACCCAGAACCATCTTGATCCACTCCTCCCCTTTTCAAAATTTTCAAAATTCAGTCTCTGCAAGTTTGGACCAGATTTGCCAAATTTGGGGAAATTCATATCTACCCTTCTCCAAAAATTCCACCAAAATTCAGGCAGCCTACTTGAGCAATGAGTAGCCACTCCACCAAAAATCAGCTCAAGGAAAAATCCCCAGAGGCCAAAAACATTCTGTCGAACACCTGAGCTGCACTGTTCCTTTGCAAATTCAGATTTCAGTGTTGTTTTTCGTCAGTCAGCTTCACTCACGCGTCGACAGTGCGCTTGGCGCGTTGCACGCGGCCTCTTCTCCCTGGCCAGCACCCCCGCACGCGTGCTTGGCATCTTCCCGGCGTCGGTAGCGCCCCTGGCCGCCCGCGCCGGCGTGTCTTGCGGCGACCGAGACCCCGTTACAGCCGACAGGGGACAAGAACGGCGGCTCGACGCCGTTCCGCGCCGCCCATCGCCCATCTGCTCTCCGCGTGGCCTCATGCGTGCCAGCGCACGCCTGTGGCACCGCCACCGTGGCCGGCAAGCACGGGACGCGCTCCCTGCCGCCGACGGGCCCGTGCCGCCCCGTTCTGTCGAACTCAACCCCAAAGCACCAAACTCCAGCTCGATTAGCACCAAAACGGAACTGTGGACCTCCACGATGACGCTCAACGTCCTAATTACCCCGACCAAGCCCTGCGCCGCCATAATCGTCACCGGAGACCCCCGTTCACGGCCACCGCCTTGGACCGCCTATATAAAGGGCCCCCGAGCTCACCCTCATGCACGCATCATCACTACACCTCACCAACGCCCCGCCAGGCCACTAGGAGGACCTCGAGGAGGTCTCCTCCCCCAACTCCGGCCGCCCCGATCCGCCTCGGCCTCCACCACGATTCGCTCCGGTGAGGCCATCTCCGGCGCTCTAACCCCGTCAATTACTCCCTCTAGCTACCAGGAGCCTAACCCCCTCCTCAATTTGATCTCTGCAGCCCTCTCCGACGAGTCCCTCAACCACCCGAGCCGCCGTCCGCCGGAGCAAAGCTCGCCGTCGACGTGGTACTCGCCGGTGACCACCACCACCACCAACCGACGCGGGAGGGAGCCCTGATCACGGAGGTACCCTCCGATCCCCTGCCTCGCCGTGGATCGCCGCCGGCGACCACCGTGGCTCTCGGGCGCCGACGAGCTTCGTTCCCCCCCCATTTGAAAGTTTAAACCTGACGAGTGGGACCCCACCGTCAGCCTCTCTGTCATCTCTATGTGAAACGTTTTCTGGTAGCGCCTTCGGGCAAAATGCGTTTTCCCTTCTGGGCTGGCGTATTCAATACTGGAACGTCTTCTGTTTTTATAAGCTAGCCCCTGGGAACTTTCTGTTTCATTACAGATAAGTCCCTGGACAAAAACCTTTATAACTTTTAAACAGAATAGTATTTTTGATTGATTCTTTTTCTGTTCTCTTCAGATTTTTGTCTAGTTTTTTATCATATTTATTTGAAAAAAATTTGGAATACTTTTTGTGCACCTCACGGTATTTACGATAGCACATATATTTTCTTTATACCGTAGATACCGAAGGAGGTGACGGGACCGCAAACTTCACCGAGCTAGGCTCCGACTACTCCGAACCAGGCAAGCATGTTTGAAATTTTGATATGATGAGTGTCTTGGCATGTTTTGCATTTAGTTAGTCTCATGGCATGTTGTTGAGCATACCGATGAGCGTTATTTCCATGCATTGTCGAGGTAAGTGAGTTCGATGATCCATAAGTGGATGGATGTGAATATGAATGGCCATGTGTTGGCATGAGGATGGGTAAGATGGCAGTGTTGTAGCATGCCAGTCTTATGCCAGACTATGTGACTGCAGTGTCAAACCGTATCAGTCCAGTTCCTCCCATTTCCTTCCCTGTACTACCACATGTTTTCCGCAAGGAATATGGCTTAGTAAGTTGCAAACCGCTTTTCTGGTACACACCAAAAGGAGAGGCCGGGATGATGGTTCCATGGCCCTGGATTAAAGCCAGTCATCCGGTCAGGGGGCATGGGTGTTTCCGGTTGGGACCGAGAGGGGGGCACCCCTTAGAGCGCGCGTATATAAATTTGATCCCATGCTATTCGAGATTGTGATCTCCCCGTCTCAAAAGTTTTTCTTGGACGATGGCTAGGGTGATTCCTAGCATCGAGAGGTAGGATGGGTGTGTACTGGTTAGCTGTGTTTCTTCCGAAATACCGTAAACGGAACTAGTCCTTCGTGACTACGGAAATCCGTTGGCTGTGGGAAATTTTTGTACAAACTCTGCAGAGTCATATATTTCCTTGAATCATCTATTCTATGTCCAAGTTCAGTACCATCTTATCCTGACAAGTGCCAGTTTTGATGACAGAGACTCCGGTGAATCGTCTGAGTGCTAATTCCGGTTAAAAGATATTTCCTATGGATGGACTAACCCGTTTATTTTCATGAATTGAATGACGATTATGAGTATTATTTACTTGTGAATTAAAGCCCTTTCTGTGATGTCGCTCAGACGTCCGACTGTGGCATTTCTTTTAAAGCCCTTTCTGTGATGTCGCTCAGACGTCCAACTGTGGCATTTCTTTTAAAGCCCTTTTTGTGATGTCGCTCAGACGTCCGACTGTGGCATTTCTTTTAAAGCCCTTTATGTGGTGTCGCTAAGACGCCCGACTGTGGCATCATTTTTTTTATATTTAATTGTCCGCCCTTCGAGGCGTCGCTTCAGACACCCCATCGGCTTTCATTTATGTTTTGGGATTTCAGGCGGACTACCGCCGTTTCCCCTTTTCCTTACTTCGTTATGCTAATTTTTGAATGTACATTTGTGAATTAATCGTGACGCATTCATGCATGCATTTGTTATATCTTACGTCCGAACTGTCTTGCGAGTACTTTCAAAGTACTCACTGGCTTGTTGATTTGGCCAGATGCTGACGAAGGCGATCTCATGGATGAAGAGTTCGATAGCGAGTCCGACGCCTAGAGGAATCCCAGTCAGTCTCGTGTGACCCTGGATTTGGTCACTATATTATATCCGCTTCCGCTACCAAATAAATTCATTGAGCCTCACCTTGACGCTCGATGAGAGGCCAGTTTTAGAGTCATGTATCTCACTCCCCGCTATGTTTTTCCACCACCGCCCTATCCTCGAGTCAGTAGTATGTCTCCACACCACTGTGTCATGTCCGCCCTTATGTATAATTATTGGCGTGCTTGTAATAATTTGGTTGAGCTGCCGTAACTCGACCCTGTAATATATTTTATGCTACTGGCCTATTGTATCAAGAATTTGTCTACCGGTAAGGAGAAATTTTCTCATACTGGACTCAAAAGATTGGTTTCTCAATAAATATTTTTATTGGAAAACCGGTCGTGACAACTTTAAGCAACTTGATCATGAACATGTTGCACAAGCTTGGGAGAGAATGAAATTAATGATACGAATTGCCCTACTCATGGTTTAAATTTGTGGATGATTGTTCATAAATTTTATGCCGGATTGAATTTTGCTTCTAGAAATCTTTTAGATTCGGCCGCGGGAGGCACTTTTATGGAAATCACTTTAGGAGAAGCTACTAAACTCCTAGATAATATTATGGTTAATTATTCTCAATGGCATACTGAAAGATCTACTAATAAAAAGGTGCATGCGATAGAAGAAATCAATGTTTTGAGTGGAAAGATGGATGAACTTATGGAATTATTTGCTAATAAGAGTGTTTCTTCTTATCCTAATGATATGCCCTTGTCTACTTTGATCAAGAATAATAATGAATCTATGGATGTGAATTTTGTTGGTAGGAACAATTTTGGTAACAACGCGTATAGAGGAAATTTCAATCCTAGGCCTTATCCTAGTAACCCCTCTAATAATTATGGTAATTCCTACAACAATTCTTATGGAAATTATAATAAGATGCCCTCTGATTTTGAATCTAATATTAAAGAATTTATTACTTCGCAAAAGAATTTTAATACTATGATTGAAGAAAAATTGCTTAAGATTGATGATTTGGCTAGGAACGTTGATAGAATTGCTCTTGATGTTGATTCTTTCAAACTTAGATCTATTCCACCTAAGCATGATATCAATGAGTCTCTCAAAGCCATGAGAATTTCCATTGATGAGTGCAAAGAAAGAACCGCTAGGATGCGTGCTAAGAAAGATGCCTTTATAAGCGCGTGTTCTTCTAGTTTCTATGAAAATAATGATGAAGATCTAAAAGTTATTGATGTGTACCCTATTAAATCTTTTTTTTTCAATATGAATCTTGATAATGATGGGACTTAATATGATTCACCTTTACCTAGAAGGAATTCCAAGAATTCGAAATTTGTTGATCTTGATGCTAAATTTTATAAAAGTGGGATTGAAGAAATTAAAACCCTAGATGTTGCTAAACCCACTATTACGGATTTCAAGGAATTTAACTATGAAAAGTGATCTTTGATTCATTGTATTTCCTTGTTGCAATCCGTGCTAAATTCTCCTCACGCTTATAGTCAAAATAAAGCGTTTACTAAACATATCGTTGACGCCTTGATGCAATTTTATGAAGAAAAACTTGAATTGGAAGTTTCTATCCCTAGAAAGCTTTATGATGAGTGGGAACCAACTATTAAAATTAAAATTAAATATCATGAATGCTATGCTTTATGTGATTTGGGTGCTAGTGTTTCCACGATTCCAAAGACTTTGTGTGATTTGTTAGGTTTCCGTGATTTTGATGATTGCTCTCTAAACTTGCACCTTGCGTATTCCACTATTAAGAAACCTATGGGAAGACTTAATGATGTTCTTATTATTGCAAATAGGAATTATGTGCCCATAGATTTTATTGTTCTTGACATAGATTGCAATCCTTCATGTCCTATTATTCTTGGTAGACCTTTCCTTAGAACGATTGGTGCAATTATTGATATGAAGGAAGGAAATATTAGATTCCAATTTCCATTAAGGAAAGTCATGGAACACTTTCCTAGAAATAAAATTAAATTACCTTATGAATCTATTATGAGAGCCACTTATGGATTGCCTACCAAAGATGACAATACCTAGATCTATTCTTGCTTGTTATGCCTAGCTAGGGGCGTTAAACGATAGCGCTTGTTGGGAGGAAACCCAATTTTATTTTTATTCCTTGATTTTTTCTCCTGTTTAGTAATAAATAATTTATCTATCCTCTGTTTTGTCTGTGTTTTTTGTGTTTAATTAGTGTTTGTGCCAAGTAGAACCATTGGGAAGACTTGGGGAAAGTCTTGTTGAACTTGCTGTAAAAAAACAGAAACTTTAGCGCTCACGAGAACTGCTGCCACTTTCATTTGGAAAGTTCTATTTAGTTAATTCTTTTTGCAGATGATTAATAGATAAATTCCTCACGTCCAGCAATTTATTTTAGAATTTTTGGGGTTTCATATGTTGCGCTAGCTACAGATTACTACAGACTGTTCTATTTTTGACAGATTCTGTTTTTCGTGTGTTGTTTGCTTATTTTGATGAATCTATGGCTAGTAAAATAGTTTATAAACCATAGAGAAGTTGGAATACAGTAGGTATAACACCAATATAAATAAATAATGAGTTCATTACAGTACCTTGAAGTGGTCTTTTGTTTTCTTTCGCTAACGGAGCTCACGAGATTTTCTACTTTAAGTTTTGTGTTGTGAAGTTTTCAAGTTTTGGGTGAAGATTTGATGGATTGTGGAACAATGAGTGGCAAGAGCCTAAGCTTGGGTATGCCCATGGCACCCCCAAGATAATCCAAGGACACCTAAAAGCCAAAGCTTGGGGATGCCCCGGAAGGCATCCCCTCTTTCGTCTACTTCTATCGGTAACTTTACTTGGAGCTATATTTTTATTCGCCACATGATATGTGTTTTGCTTGGAGCGTCTTGTATGATTTGAGTCTTTATTTCTTAGTTTACCACAATCACCCTTGCTGTACACACTTTTTGAGAGATCCATATATGATTTAGAATTTGTTATAATACTCTATGTGCTTCGCTTATATCTTTTGAGTTATATAATTTTGCTCTAGTACTTCACTTATATCTTTTAGAGCACGGTGGTGGATTTGTTTTATAGAAACTATTGATCTCTCATGCTTTACTTAGATTATTTTGAGAGTCTTTAATAGCATGGTAATTTTATTAAAATCCTAATATGCTTGGTACACAAGATTAATAATAAAACTTTCTTATGGGTGTGTTGAATACTATGATAAGTTTGATGCTTGATAATTGTTTTGAGACATGAAGATGGTGATATTAAAGTTGTGCTAGTTGAGTAGTTGTGAATTTGAGAAATACTTGTGTTGAAGCTTGTGATTCCCGTAGCATGCACGTATGGTGAACCGTTATGTGATGAAGTCGGAGCATGATTTATTTATTGATTGTCTTCCTTATGAGTGGCGGTCGGGGACGAGCGATGGTCTTTTCCTACCAATATATCCCCCTAGGAGCATGCACGTAATACTTTGCTTTGATAACTTGTAGATTTTTGCAATAAGTATATGAGTTCTTTATGACTAATGTTGAGTCCATGGATTATACACACTCTCACCCTTCCACCTTTGCTACCCTCTCTAATACCGCGCACCTTTCGCCGGTATCATACACCCACCATATACCTTCCTCAGAACAGCCACCATACCTACCTATTATGGCATTTCCATAGCCATTCCGTGGTATATTGCCATGCAACTTTCCACCATTCCGTTTACTATGACACACTCCATCATTGTCATATTGCTTAGCATGATCATGTAGTTGACATCATATTTGTGGCAAAGCCACCATTCATAATTCTTTCATGCATGTCACTCATGAGTCATTGCATATCCCGGTACACCACCGGAGGCATTCATATAGAGTCATATTTTGTTCTAAGTATCGAGTTGTAATTGTTGAGTTGTAAGAAACATAAAAATGTGATGATCATCATTATTAGAGCATTGTCCCAGTGAGGAAAGGATGATGCAGACTATGATTCCCCCACAAGTCGGGATGAGACTCCGGACGAAAAAAAGAAAGAAAAGAGGCCATAAAAAAGAGAAAATGCCCAAATAAAAAAATGAGAGAAAAAGAGAGACGGGACAATGCTACTATCCTTTTACCACACTTGTGCTTCAAAGTAGCACCATGATCTTCATAGTAGAGAGTCTCTCATTTTATCACTTTCATATACTAGTGGGAATTTTTCATTATAGAACTTGGCTTGTATATTCCAATGACGGGCTTCCTCAAAATGCCCTAGGTCTCCATGAGCAAGCAAGTTGGATGCACACCCACTTAGTTTCTTTTTGAGCTTTCATATACTTATAGCTCTAGTGCATTCGTTGCATGTCAATCCCTACTCACTCACATTGATATCTATTGATGGGCATCTCCATAGCCCGTTGATACGCCTAGTTGATGTGAGACTATCTTCTCCCTTTTTGTCTTCTCCACAACCACCGTTCTATTCCACCTATAGTGCTATATCGATGGCTCACGCACATGTATTGCGTGAAGATTTAAAAAGTTTTGAGAATGCCAAAAGTATGAAACAATTGCTTGGCTTGTCATCGGGGTTGTGCATGATTTAAATATTTTGTGTGGTGAAGATGGAGCATAGCCATACTATATGATTTTGTAGGGATAACTTTCTTTAGCCATGTTATTTTGAGAAGACATAATTGCTTAGTTAGTATGCTTGAAGTATTATTATTTTTATGTCAATATGAACTTTTGTCTTGAATCTTTCGGATCTGAATATTCATACCACAATTAAGAAGAATTACATTAAAATTATGCCAAGTAGCACTCCGCATCAAAAATTTTGTTTTTATCATTTACCTAGTCGAGGACGAGCAGGAATTAAGCTTGGGGATTCTTGATACATCTTCAATGTATCTATAATTTTTGATTGCTCCATGCTATATTATCTACTGTTTTGGACATTATTGGGCTTTATTATCCACTTTTATATTATTTTTGGGACTAACCTACTAACCAGAGGCCCAGCCCAGAATTGTTGTTTTTTGCCTGTTTTAGGGTTTTGAAGAAAAGGAATATCAAACGGAGTCCAAACGGAATGAAACCTTCGGGAACGTGATTTTCTCAATGAATAAGACCCAGGAGACTTGGACCCTACGTCAAGGCACAAGAGAGGAGGCCACGAGGTAGGGGGGACGCGCCTGCTGATAACCCACAAGTATAGGGGATCGCAACAGCTTTCGAGGGTAGAGTATTCAACCCAAATTTGTTGATTCGACACAAGGGAGCCAAAGAATATTCTCAAGTATTAGCAACTGAGTTGTCAATTCAACCACACCTGGAAACTTAGTATCTGCAGCAAAGTGTTTAGTAGCAAAGTAATATGATAGTGGTGGTAGCGGCAACAAAAGTAAAGATAGCAAAAGTAATGTTCTTGGTATTTTGTAGTGATTGTAACAGTAGCAGCGGGAAAGTAAATAAGCATAACCAGTATATGGAAAACTCATAGGCACCGGATCAGTGATGGATAATTATGCCGGATGCGGTTCATCATGTAACAGTCATAACATAGGGTGACACAGAACTAGCTCCAATTCGTCAATGTAATGTAGGCATGTATTCCGTATATAGTCATACGTGCTTATGGAAAAGAACTTGCATGACATCTTTTGTCCTACCCTCCCGTGGCAGCGGGGTCCTATTGGAAACTAAGGGATATTAAGGCCTCCTTTTAATAGAGAACCGAAACAAAGCATTAGCACATAGTGGATACATGAACTCCTCAAACTATGGTCATCACCGGGAGTGGTCCCGATTATTGTCACCTCGGGGTTGCCGGATCATAACACATAGTAGGTGACTATAGACATGCAAGATAGGATCAAGAACTCACATATATTCATGAAAACATAATAGGTTCAGATCTGAAATCATGGCACTCGGGCCCTAGTGACAAGCATTAGGCATAGCAAAGTCATAGCAACATCAATCTCAGAACATAGTGGATACTAGGGATCAAACCCTAACAAAACTAACTCGATTACATGATAAATCTCATCCAACCCATCACCGTCCAGCAAGCCTACGATGGAATTACTCACGCACGGCGGTGAGCATCATGAAATTGGTGATGGAGGATGGTTGATGATGACGACGGCAACGAATCCCCCTCTCCGGAGCCCCGAACGGACTCCAAATTAGCCCTCCCAAGAGGTTTTAGGGCTTGGCGGCGGCTCCGTATCGTAAAACGCGATGATTTCTTCTCTCTGATTTTTTTCTCTCCGAAAGCAGATATATAGAGTTGGAGTTGGCATCGGAGGGCATCCAGGGGGCTCACGAGGTAGGGGGGCGCGCCCTAGAGGGGGGGCGCCCCCCACCCTCATGGACAGGGTGTGGGCCCCCTGGTCTTCATCTTTGGCGAGGATTTTTTATTATTTTTTCTAAGATGCTCCATGGAGTTTCAGGTCATTCCGAGAATATTTGTTTTCTGCACATAAAACAACACCATGGCAATTCTGCTGAAAATAGCGTCAGTCTGGGTTAGTTCCATTCAAATCATACAAGTTAGAGTCCAAAACAAGGGCAAAAGTGTTTGGAAAAGTAGATACGACGGAGACGTATCACCTGCCTACCCCAGGCGCGCACTCCACCCTCGTGGGCCCCCTGTTGCTCCACCGACGTACTCCTTCCTCCTATATATACCTACGTACCCCCAAGCGATAAGCTATGGAGCCAAAACCCTAATTCCACCGCCGTAACTTTCTGTATCCACGAGATCCCATCTTGGGGCCTGTTCCGGAGCTCTGCCGGATGGGGCATCGATCACGGAGGGCTTCTACATCAACACCATAGCCCCTCCGATGAAGTGTGAGTAGTTTACCTCAGACCTACGGGTCCATAGTTAGTAGCTAGATGGCTTCTTCTCTCTTTTTGGATCTCAATACAATGTTCTCCCCCTCTCTTATGGAGATCTATCCCATGTAATCTTCTTTTTGTGGTGCGTTTGTTGAGATCGATGAATTGTGGGTTTATGATCAAGTCTATCTATGAATAATATTTGAATCTTCTCTGAATTCTTTTATGTATGATTGGTTATCTTTGCAAGTCTCTTTGAATTATCAGTTTGGTTTGGCCTACTAGATTGATCTTTCTTGCAATGGGAGAAGTGCTTAGCTTTGGGTTCAATCTTGCGGTGTCCTTTCCCAATGACAGTAGGGGCAGCAAGGCACGTATTGTATTGTTTCCATCGAGGATAACAAGATGGGGTTTTCTTCATATTGCATGAGTCTATCCCTCTACATCATGTCATCTTGCTTAAGGGGTTACTCTGTTTTTAACTTAATACTCTAGATGCATGCTGGATAGCGGTCGATGAGTGGAGTAATAGTAGTAGATGCAGGCAGGAGTCGGTCTACTTGTCTCGGACGTGATGCCTATATACATGATCATACCTAGATATTCTCATAACTATGCTCAATTCTGTCAATTGCTCAACAGTAATTTGTCCACCCACCGTAGAATACTTATGCTCTCGAGAGAAGCCACTAGTGAAACCTATGGGCCCCGGGTCTATCTTTATCATATTGATCTCCTACTACTTAGTTATTTCCTTTGTTATTTACTTTGCCTTCATTTTACTTTGCATCTTTATCATAAAAATACCAAAAATAGTATCTTTATCATATCTATCATATCTCATTCTCGTAAGTGGCCTTATAGGGCTTGACAACCCCTATTTGTGTTGGTTGTGAGGATTTTTTTTGTGCAGGTACGAGGGACTAGCGCGTACCCTCCTACTGGATTGATACCTTGGTTCTCAAAAACTGAGGGAAATACTTACGCTACTTTGCTGCATCATCCCTTCCTCTTCGGGGAAAACCAACGCAGTGCTCAAGAGGTAGCACTTGCCGATCATCAGGCAAGTCAACCAAATTCCATACTTTGTTCTCATACATGGATCCCATCTTAGATTTCATGGCCTCAAGCCATTTCGCGGAATCTGGGCTCATCATCGCTTCCCCATAGTTCTTAGGTTCATCATGGTCTAGTAACATGACTTCGAGAACAGGATTACCGTACCATTCAGGTGCGAAACATACTCTAGTTGACCTACGAGGTTCAGTATTGTCGGTGTACAAAAGTAGGGGCTCTCCTTTTGACCCCTTTACTTGTGCACGGGCAGTCAGGGCCACTCATCGCGGCCACACTTATCAGGGCAGAGAAGGGAAGCCGGAGAGAAGCCGGAGCACGAGACAACCAAGGCGACGCCAAGACCAGAAGTGTAGGAGGGCAAGAGGGCGAGGTGGACTCCCTCGGCAAGATCCTTGAAGAGGCGGCCCCCCACATCCCCGGCAAGAGCCTTGCCGGGGCAACATGCCCAACACCGGCAGAGCGAGCCACCCTTGAGCCCCCAGGCTCCGACCCAAACAACTGCGTTGGGACCAAGGCTCGAGAGGCGCCTCTGTGGTGGCATGAAAATCTTCGTCAAGATCATAAACACAAGATCAGATGAGGATTAGAAGACGGCGACCATCGGCAGGATCCTAGCCGAGGAAATCCACAAGACACCCGGCAAGACCCTTGCCGGGGATGACAGCAACGCCACGGCAAGACCCTTGCCAGGCCCCCAGCAAGTCCCTTGCCGAGGGCATCAGCAGGGCCACTGCCAGGCCCGCATCAGCCAAGACTCCACCGCCGTTCGCATGCAGCTACCAGCCCAACCAGCTGGGCAGGCACCTGCATGGCAACATGTAGCTTCTAGGCCAAATCAGCAAGCACCTGCGTGGCAGCATGGAGATCTTCATGAAGGCCCTACCACCGCGCCACCTCAACTGCCTGCCTGCGTACATGGTGATGCATGCATCGCTGGTCTGGGCACGTGTCAAAGCGAGGCCAAGCGGCGACAGACGGGACGAGCCTCGTTCCCGTCCCCGATAAAGCTAATGGACACCTACGTAGCGCATTTAATGCACTTTGTCCCGTAATGTCGTGCGATAAGCTCGCGCACTGTAGGCCTTTCCACCTCCTATGTGCAACCGTGGCAACCCTTTTTTCCTATAAAAGGAGGCCCGAGGCGACCAGGAGAGGGATTCGGCTTTTTGGGATGGCACGGCCACCGTAGCTAGTTCAAAAAGCTCAAGAACACTCAATACATCCACCAAAGCAGGACTAGGGTTTTACGCATCCTCGCGGCCCGAACCTGGGTAAACAACCCGTGTGCTTGCTCCTAAACCTGCTCTTCCCACGACCCCGCGCCCGCCGACCGTAGAAGGGATCCCAGTGATCCCATAGGTGTCGTTCTCACCAACATATTTGGCGCGCCAGGTAGGGGGCCACAATTGTGAGAATCTGGTCTAGCAGTTAGCCTAGCAGTTCTTCGTCGCCATGCCTCCCAAGAAGAAGGCGGCCACGGCGGTCAGTTCGTCAGGAGCCGGACGAACCGTACCAGTGCGGGCGAGCAGCGGGCCGGTCACGGACAGAACCCGAGGTGCGACCCGCGAGCACCAACATCGCTCTGGCGGTCAGAGCCTGGCAAGCGATGTCGTTCGTGCGCAAGGCGACGGGACACACGCCGTGAAATCCAGAGATGGAGCTGGGCCCCCCGCAGACGGCGCGGGACCATTCGGGGTGTCGTCGTACCACCCGCGGGTGGCGCGGCGACCTCCAAGACGCCCACTTCGGCGCCCACAACGCGCTCTTCCCAGGTTGTGCACGACGAGCAGCATCACCACACTGGCGACCCTGGATGCCGCCGTGAGAAGAGTCATGTGCGTCATCCGCGGGACGAAGGAGGCCAGCATGCCCGCCGAAGTGCTGGCAAAGATGGCGCACAACCGCTGGTCCGTGACAGGGCTCCTTCTAACGTGGTTAGAAGTCGAAGTGCGCCACGGTCCACGCAGCTTTTGCCGCCACCCACGCCCGCAGAAGCCTTGGCGCGCGCGCAGCTGCTCCTCGACTTCCCTCCCGCCGCAGAGAAGCTCGGCGAGTGGAGAGCCACTATCCGGAGCCTCGTCGGCGTCACCAACAAAGACGAGCCGTGGGCAGCGGGGCCCTCAGGCCGGCGCTCCATCGAGCCACTACATGCCGGTGGTGGAGGGGCCGGAGGCGCCGCGGCCACGGTGCACTCTCCTCCTCCACGCTAGCCACCGCGGATGTCGATCTGTCGTGATGATGCTTGTGATGACATTTCCATAGCGTCGTCTAACCCACGGACCCACCGCGACCAATGCCAGGTTCTTTGGGAGTGAGCCCATGAAGACGCTCGGACCACCATCGAGCGCCGGCGCGATACGCGCCACCAGTCAGACAAGCGGGCGGGGTCCGCTATGGACCACCCAGCACCGGGAGGCTCCGGCGGCCTACCTTACGAGGTGGGTTGCCCAGCCTTTACCCGTGGGCTGCGGCAGTTCCAGTGGCCGTCCCACCACACGTTCAAGCCCGACATCGGCGAGAAGTACAACGGCAAGACCCACCCGTCAGAGTTCCTCAACATCTACACCATCGCCATGCAAGCCGCTGGAGCTTGTGATGACAAGGTGCTTGCCAATTACTCCATATTGGCCCTGAAACCCAATGCCATGTCTTGGTTGATGCACTTGCCAGCAGATTCCATTTCTTCTTGGTCAGATCTGTGCCACGAGTTCGTTGCTGCCTTCACCGGAGGCCACCAAGCTCATGGCCAGGTGGGTGATTTGCATATCATTCCCCAGAAGGAAGGTGAAAACCTGCGCAAGTACATACAGAGGTTCAGCCGAGTGCAATACAACATCCCTGATGTTCATCCTGCCGCCGTGATCAGCGCATTCCATCAGAATGTGCGTAACCGCAAGATGCGTGAAGAGCTGGAAATGAACAACACGTAGCCGAACTTTACGTTCTAGCCGATAGATGCACCCGGGCTGAAGAGGGAAGGAAGTACCCCAGCGAAGACGCCGGTGCGGAAACCGACTCTACCGACGAAGACACCACCGCCCCGACAAAGAAGGGCCCACGTCACAATAGGAAATGCAAGGACAAGAACATGCTTGACGTCGAGGGATCCGGCAACACCAGCGCCGCCAAGAAGGACAAGGCAGACGACCCCGGCAAGGAGATTGCTGGGTGCGCCACCTGCCGGGCCTTGGCGGCCGCCGACAAGCCAGGAGGCTTCGACAAGCAATATTGCAAGATCCACCGCACCAAGGGCCATGACCTCCAGAACTGCCGACAGGTCGAGCTACTTGCCGAAAAGCAAAAGGTCGAGTATGAGAGGCGGGACAAGGAGAAGGGTCAGGATGGTGCCTGATACGTCCATTTGGTATCATGCTTTTATATCAATATTTATTGCATTATGGGCTGTTATTACACATTATGTCACAATACTTATGCCTATTCTCTCTTATTTTACAAGGTTTACATAAAGAGGGAGAATGCCGGCATCTGGGATTCTGGGCTGGAAAAGGAGCAAATATTAGAGACCTATTCTGCACAGGTCCAAAAGTTCTGAAACTTCACAGATGATGTTTTCCAAATATATAAAAAATACTGAGCGCAAAAATATTAGAGACCTACCCCCAGGGCGCGCCCCCTACCTCGTGGGCCCCCTGGTGGCCCTCCGGTGGCCATCTTCTACTATATGGAGTCTTTCGATGGGGGAAAAATCATAAGCCAGCTTCTCGGACGAAACTCCGCTGCCACGAGGCGAAACCTTGGCGGAATCAATCTAGGGCTCTGGCGGAGCTATTCTGCCGGGGAAACTTCCCTCCAGGAGGGGGAAATCATCGCCATCGTCATCACCAACGCTCCTCTCATTAGGAGAGGGCAATCTCCATCAACATCTTCATCAGCACCATCTCATCTGAAAACCCTAGTTCAGCTCTTGTATCCAATTCTTGTCTCCAAGTCCGGGATTGGTGCTAGTAGGTTGCTAGTAGTGTTAATTACTCCTTGTAGTTGACGCTAGTTGGTTTAATTGGTGGAAGATCATATGTTCAGATCCTATATGCATATTAATACCCCTCTGATTGTGAACATGTTTATGCTTTGTGAGTAGTTACTTTTGTTCCTGAGGACATGGGAGAAGTCTTTCTATTAGTAGTCATGTGAATTTGGTATTCGTTCGATATTTTGATGAGATGTATGTCGTCTCTCCTCTAGTGGTGTTATGTGAACGTCGACTACGTGACACTTCACCATTATTTGGGCCTAGATGAAGGCATTGGGAAGTAATAAGTAGATTATGGGTTGCTAGAGTGACAAAAGCTTAAACCCTAGTTTATGCGTTGCTTCGTAAGGGGCTGATTTGGATCCATATGTTTCATGCTATGGTTAGGTTTACCTTAATAGTTTTGTTGTATTTGCGGATGCTTGCAATAGAGGTTAATCATAAGTGGGATGTTTGTCCAAGTAAGGACAACACCCAAGAACCGGTCCACCCACATACCAAATTATCAAAGTACCGAACGTGAATCATATGAACATGATGAAAACTAGCTTGACGATATTCCCATGTGTCCTCGGGAGCGCTTTACATCATATAAGAGTTTGTCCAGGCTTGTCCTTTGCTACAAAAGGATTGGGCCACCTTGCTGCACTTTATTTACTTTTGTTACTTGTTGCTCGTTACAAATTATCCTATCACAAAACTATCTGTTGCCACTTATTTCAGTACTTGCAGAGAATACCTTGCTGGAAACCGCTTATCATTTCCTTCTGCTCCTCGTTGGGTTCGACACTCTTACTTATCGAAAGGACTACGATAGATCCCCTTTACTTGTGGGTCATCAAGACTCTTTGCTAGCGCCGTTGCCAGGGAGTGAAGCGCCTTTGGTAGGTGGAATTTGGTAAGGAAAAATTTATATAGTGTGCTGAAATTTACTGTCACTTGTTACCATGGAAGGTAATCCTCTGAGGGGCTTGTTCGGGGTATCTTCACCCCGACCAGTAGAGCAAAGAGTTGCTCCTCAACCTACTGAAAATGAATATGAAAATGAAAATGCTTGCTTTGAAGTTCCTTCGGGTATGATAGAAAAACTGCTAGCTAATCCTTTTCTAGGAGATGGAACAAAACATCCTGATGAACATCAGATATATGTGGATCAAGTTTGTGGATTATTTAAGCTTGCAGGTGTACCCGGAGATGTTGTTAAGAAGAAGGTCTTTCCGTTATCTTTGAGGGGAGATGCATCGACATGGTATAGGCTATGTGATGATATGAGGTCTTGGAATTACAAACGATTGAAACTGGAATTTCATCAGAAGTTTTATCCTATGCATCTTGTTCATCGTGATTGCAATTATATATATAATTTTTGGCCTCGTGAAGGAGAAAGCATCACTCAAGCTTGGAGGAGGCTTAAATCAATATTATATTCATGCCCCAATCATGAGCTCTCAAGAGAAATGATTATTCAAAAATTTTATGCTCGGCTTTCTGGTAACAATCGCACCATGCTTGATACTTCTTGTGCTGGCTCTTTTATGATGAAGACTATTGAATTCAAATGGAATTTATTGGAAAGAATTAAATGCAACTCTAAAGATTGGGACCTCGACAATGGTAAGGAGTCAGGTATGACACCTAGTTTTGATTGTGTTAAATCTTTTATGGATACCGATATTTTTCGTAAATTTAGCACTAAATATGGACTTGACTCTGAGATAGTAGCTTCTTTCTGTGAATCTTTTGCTACTTATGTTGATCCCCCCAAGGAGAAGTGGTTTAAATATCATCCTCCCATAGAAGTAAAAGTAGATGCACCTATTAAAGTTGAAGAAAAGACTATTACTTATAATGATCCTATTGTCCCTACTTCTTATGTTGAGAAACCACCTTTCCCTGTTAGGATAAAGGATCATGCTAAAGCTTCAACTGTGGTTCGTAAAAGCAATATTAAAACATATACACCTCCTAACCAAGTTAAAGTTGAACCTAATATTGCTATTGTTAAAGATCTCTTGTCTGATAATATTGATGGGCATGTTATTTATTTCTGTAATGAAACTGCTAGAATTGCTAAACCCCGTGATAAAGATAAACCTAGACCTGTAGTAGGCATGCCTGTTATTTCTGTTAAAATAGGAGATCATTGTTATCATGGCTTATGTGATATGGGTGCCAGTGTTAGTGCAATACCTTATTCCTTATACAAAGAAGTTATGCATGATATTGCACCTGCTGAGATGGAAGATATTGATGTCACAATTAAACTTGCCAATAGAGATACTATTTCACTGATACGTCTCCAACGTATCTATAATTTTTTATTGTTCCATGCTATTATATTATCAACTTTGGATGTTTATGGGCTTTATCATACACTTTTATATTATTTTTGGGACTAACCTATTAACCTAGAGCCCAATGCAAGTTTCTGTTTTTTCCTTGTTTTAGAGTATCACAGAAAAGGAAAATCAAACAAAGTCCAATTGACCTGAAACTTCACGGAACTTATTTTTGGAAGGAAAGCAACCCGGGAGACTTGGAGTCCATGTAAGGGAAGCAATGAGGAGGCCACGAGGCAGGGGGGCGCGCCCACCCCCTGGGCGCGCCCTCCACCCTCATGGGCCCCTCGTGGCTCCCCTGACGTACTTCTTCCGCCTATATATATCTCCATATACCCTAAAAACATCAGAGAGCACAATAGATCGGGAGTTCCGCCGCCAGAAGCCTCCATAGACACCGAAAGCCAATCTAGACCCGTTCCGGCACCCTGCCGGAGGGGGGCAATCCTTCTCGGGTGGCCATCTTCATCATCCCGGTGCTCTCCATGATGAGGAGGGAGTAGTTCTCCCTCGGGGCTGAGGGTATGTACCAGTAGCTATGTGTTTGATCTCTCTCTCTCTCTCTCGTGTTCTTGAGGTGATATGATCTTGATGTATCGCAAGCTTTGCTATTATATTTGGATCCTATGATGTTTTCTCCACCCCCCCCCCCCGCTACTCTCTTGTAATGGATTGAGTTTCCCCTTTGAAGTTATCTTATCGGATTGAGTCTTTAAAGATTTGAGAACACTTGATGTATGTCTTGCCGTGCGTATCTATGGTGACAATGGGATATCACGTGATTCACTTGATGTATGTTTTGGTGATCAACTTGCGGGTTCCGCCCATGAACCTATGCATAGGGGTTGGCACACGTTTTCATCGTGATTCTCCGGTAGAAACTTTGGGGCACTCTTTGAGGTTTTATGTGTTTAATTAGAGTTTGTGCCAAGTAGAACCTTTGGGAAGACTTGGGTGAAGTCTTTATGATCATGCTGTAAAAAACAGAAACTTTAGCGCTCACGAGAATTGCTGCCATTTTTATTTCGAGAGTGATATTTAGTTAATTCTTTTTGAAGATGATTAATAGATAGATTACTCAGGTCCAAAAATTTATTTGAGAATTGTATGAGTTCCAGAAGTATACGTTTGATCCAGATTACTACAGACTGTTCTGTTTTTGACAGGTTCTATTTTAGTGTGTTGTTTGCTTATTTTGATGAATCTATGGCTAAGTAAAATAGTTTATAAACCATAGAGAAGTTGGAATACATTAGGTTTAACACCAATATAAATAATGAATGAATTCATTACAGTACCTAAGTGGTGATTTATTTTCTTATACTAGCGGAGCTTACGAGTTTTCTGTTAAGTTTTGTGTTGTGAAGTTTTCAAGTTTTGGGTGAAGATTCGATGGACTATGGAATAAGGAGTGGCAAGAGCCTAAGCTTGGGGATGCCCAAGGCACCCCAAGGTAATATTCAAGGACAAACAAGAGCCTAAGCTTGGGATGCCCCGGATGGCATCCCCTCTTTCGTCTTCGTTCATCGGTAACTTTACTTGGAGCTATATTTTTATTCACCACATGATATGTGTTATGCTTGGAGCGTCATTTTATTTTATTTAGTTTTTCTTGTTGCTTGAATAAAATAACAAGATCTGAAATTATTAAATGTTAGAGAGTCTTCACATAGTTGCATAATTATTCGACTACTCATTGAGCTTCACTTATATTTTTCGGAGTAGTTTGTTGTTGCTCTAGTGCTTCACTTATATCTTTTTAGAGCACGGTGGTGGTTTCATTTTATAGAAATAGATGAACTCTCATGATTCACTTATATTATTTTGAGAGTCCTAAACAGCAGGGTAATTTGCTTTGGTTATGAATTTAGTCCTAATATGATGGGCATCCAAGAGGGATATAATAAAAACTTTCATATAAAGTGCATTGAATACTATGAGAAGTTTGATACTTGATGATTGTTTTGAGATATGAGGATGGTAATATTATAGTCATGCTAGTTGAGTAGTTGTGAATTTGAGAGATGCTTGTGTTAAAGTTTGTGATTCCCGTAGCATGCACGTATGGTGAACCGTTATGTGATGAAGTCGGAGCATGATTTATTTGTTGATTGTCTTCCTTATGAGTGGCGGTCGGGGACGAGCGATGGTCTTTTCCTACCAATCGATCCCCCTAGGAGCATGCGTGAAGTACTTTGTTTCGATAACTAATAGATTTTTGCAATAAGTATGTGAATTCTTTATGACTAATGTTGAGTCCATGGATTATACACACTCTCACCCTTCCACCATTGCTAGCCTCTCTAGTACCGCGCAACTTTCGCCGGTACCATAAACCCACCATATACCTTCCTCAAAACAGCCACCATACCTACCTATTATGGCATTTCCATAGCCATTCCGAGATATATTGCCATGCAACTTTCCACCGTTCCGTTTATTATGACACGCCCCATCATTGTCATATTGCTATGCATGATCATGTAGTTGACATCGTATTTGTGGCAAAGCCACCGTTCATAATTCTTTCATACATGTCACTCATGCATCATTGCACATCCCGGTACACCGCCGGAGGCATTCATATAGAGTCATATCTTGTTCTAAGTATCGAGTTGTAATTCTTGAGTTGTAAGTAAATAAAAGTGTGATGATCATCATTATTAGAGCATTGTCCCAGTGAGGAAAGGATGATGGAGACTATGATTGTAAGTGCATCTAGTGCCACCCCTAGTTGGTTTTGGAGTATTGACGACAAACCTAGTTGAGGGACTAATGTGTTTGTGAGAATTGCAGGATAACACAGGTAGAAGTCCCTCATTGATTCGGTTTTACTACCAGAGATGACCCCTAAAAATGTATGAAGACATTGAAGACAAAGGTGGTATATGAAGATATTCACATTGAAGACTATGACAAAAGAAGACACGTTATGAAGCCTATGGAGCTCGAAGACTTAGATCTTTCGTAGTTCTTTTTATTTTGTGTTGAGTCATAGGAACCACCGTACTGTTAAGTGGGGTCCAGGAGAACCAGTCAGAATGACTGAAGTGATGCCTAAACAAAAACCTATGTCTTCGAGTGAAGACAATGAGAGCGAATCTTGTCCAGAGCCGGACAAGTCAGCTTTGCTTGTAGCCCAAGTAAAGTTGCCATGAGAGTTTGAAATCTGACCGTTGAGACACGTGTCAGTTCCTTAGTGACCCAGGGTCATTTCGGACAAATCAGGTCGGGTTGCCAAGTGGCTATAAATAGCCCACCCCCACAACCATAAACGGTTGGCTGCTCAGATTTCTGTACACGGCTTTTGTCGTTTGAGAGCAATCCACCTCGAAGCCTTTGAGAAAAAATTCCTAGTGAGGAGAAAACCCCTAACCACCAGAGCCAAGAGTAAATTGGGCATCACTTAAGTCTTCTTGTCTGTGTGATCTAAAGACTTATTACACTTGGGACTTGTGAATCCTCAGACGGTTAGGCGTCGCGTTCAGAGCATCCAAGAGACATTGTGGATTGCCAGTGAACGAAGTTTGTGAAGGTTTGGGAGTTCTACCTTGAAGACTTAACCAGAGTGATTGGGCGAGGACTAAGTGACCTTAGCTCAAGGAGAATACGGTGAGGACTTGGTGTCCTGAACTGTGTGTTCAGGACTGGGTGTCCGGGACTGTGTGTCCCTAAGGTTTAAATACCTAGCCGCTCCAACCAGACGTATAGTTGTCCACAGCAACTGGAACTGGTCCAACATATCATTGTCTTCAAACGAGTCACTGGTTTCATCTTCACTTCCTTTTCTTACTGTTACTCATTGTGAAGACATTGCATGCTTGCTTTATCTTTTGTCTTCACAACATGAATGTATGATCTGTTTGGATTCATAACTTCTTCCCTACCTGATCTTATTACACTACAGCTGTTTGTGTCATTTGTTGCTTTTCACTCTAATTGAATACTTGACCATGGCTTGCCTAGTGTAATCTAACTTCCGCTGCATAGTAAATAGGCCATAATCTTCGCTGTTTGTCTTCATAACTCCCATGTTTTGAAGACTTTCATAAAAATCGCCTATTCACCCCTCCTCTAGTCGATATAACACACTTTCAATTAGTATCAGAGCAAGGTGCTCCCTTGTTCTGTGTGATTCGGTTTAACCACCTGGAGTTTTAGCTATGTCGACTGCAGGGATAATCAAAGTCTCCGCTGCGTGCCCCGTCTTCGATGGAACTGAATGTCCCTACTGGAAGAAGAAGATGCGCATGCATCTTGAAGCCATTGACATCGACCTATGGTATGTCGTCGAGAATGGCATTCCCAAGGCTGGAGAAGGTGTCACTGCTGCTGATGTCAAGAAGTTCACTCAACTGGACTCTACTGCCAAAAATATCATCTGTGGTCATCTGACAAAAGGACAGTATGGCCGTGTGACTGCCTTGAAGACATCCAAGCTGGTCTGGGACTGGCTCTCCAAGGTCAATGAAGGAGTCTCAACCCAGAGAGATCAAAGAATCAGTGTTCTTCGCAACCTCTTCAACCGCTTCAAGCGAAATGACAATGAGAATGTCCAGCACACATTTGACCGACTCACTGACATCACAAATGAGCTTCAAGCCCTCGGCGCCACTGAGATCACCAAACATGAAATCGTCAAGACGCTGCTGAGATCACTTGATAGTTCGTTTGACATCCTAGCCCTGATGATTCAAGAACGTCCTGATTTCAAGACACTCGATCCATCTGACATACTTGAGAGGCTCAACACATATGAGTTTCAGCTTTCTGAGAAAAGAGATATCTACGGTCCAAACTATGGGCGAACTCGTGCCTTGAAGGCAAAAGCTGTTTCCTCATCTGAAGAAGAATCTGACAGCAGTTCTGATGATCCTGAAGACATTGGAAGATAACTTGCAATGCTAGTGAAGAAGTTCCAAAAATTCACCAAGAAGAAAGGCTTCAGAAAATCTTCACGATCAAGCTCAAGGAATGATGAAGCTTCTGCTCATGACTACAAGAAGAAAACATGTCACAAGTGCAAGAAAACTGGACACTTCATCTCTGAGTGTCCACAGTGGGACAATGAGAACAGAAGGAAGAAGAAGAGCAAGGAATATGATTCTGACAACAACAAGAAGAAGAAATACTCAAAGTCTTCTTCCAAGTCTTCCTCAAAGTCTTCATCACACAAGAAGAGCTCATCTGGCAAGGCACGTGCGTTTGTTGGCAAGGAAATGGATTCAGAGGAGGAGTCTGCTTCTGAGGAGGCAGAGGTGGAGTCTGAGGAGGAGTCTGATTCTGGCATTGCGAGTCTGGCTACAGCATACGTTGCCAAGTCCATCTTCAACACTGAAGACAATGACTTCATCACCGACACCGATGCAAATAACAAGAACGACTCCACTCCTACCTACTGCTTCATGGCACGCGGTGCCAAGGTAAACACACGCACTACTCGCTATCAAACATCTAGTGACAATGACTCTGACTGTGATTCAAAACCCAGCTAGAAAACACTTGCTAAAATTGCAACTGAACAACAGAAAGCTATGGAACATATTCAAAAACTGTTAGACAGAAGCGTTGATCTGTTGGGTGCTGAAATGACTCGATATGAATCCTTAATTGAAGACATAAAAAATCTTCGCGTTAAGTATCAGGAACTTGAAGATCGTCTTGATACTCTCTCAACAACTCACGAGAAGCTTTCCTATGATTATCTTCAAAGGAAGCAAGAAATTGAGAAATTGAGAGCGGCTCATGAAGATCTTCAAAAGGAAAACGAGTCACTTCGCGCCGAACAGATCAGTTCCGCTCAGGAAGGATTTGAACCACCATGTCTTAAATGCATTGAGCGTGATAATGCTACTTCTGTTGCTGAATGTTCCACTGCTACTGCTGTTCCAATATCTTCAACTGTTGATGTGGTAACTAACCCCTCTGCTGAGGATACCACTGCTATTGCTGATGAGAATGCTAGGTTGAAGACATTGCTTGAAACAGGGATGTACAAAAGCCTTAAAGGACATCAGACATTATGTGATGTCCTCAAGAAGCAGATTCTGAACCGAAACCCTAGGAAAGAGGGTGTTGGGTTCGTGAGGAAAATAAATGCAGATGGCTCTTACTGGAAACCTGAGCAGTACCCCAAAACCACATGGGTTGCTGCAAAGGAACTTTCAGCAGATCCATCCAATTTATCTGGCTTCACTTGTGCTAACCCCATTATCATTGATGAATCCTTTGATGCAAACTATAAACTGTTTAAGAATCAGAATGGTGAAGTGTTTGCCAGGTACATTGGTACTAACTGCAGGAATGGACCGCCTATGAAGAAGATCTGGGTTCCGAAAAAGTGTCTGGAAAATCTTCCTGTGAATGTCTTCATGAGACCTCACTTGAAGAAGACAAACCTCAGACCAAAGGCATCATACGGTCCAATGGCTTCATACAAACAGAGGACTCACCTGAGTCACACTAACGCAAATGTTTTGCAGGGAAACCATACTCAGGCATATGAATATGAGAGCGGTTCATCGAACCGTCATATTCATATGACCAAAAATTATTCTGCTTATTCCTATGAGTATTATTGTCCACCTGCTAGACTGTTTGCTAAGGCTTCAAAGCCAAAATTCTCAGATGCTGCACTTAGACTTATTGCTTCTAAGCCACCCTTGAAGATGTGGGTGGTTAAGAAAGCTTAACTCTCTTTTGCAGGGAAAGGTCTCCAGCAGAAAAACAAAATCTTCTAACGCTATTGCTGGGGACCTTAAAAATCTTGTAGGGCGCAAGATAAAATGCCCGAATGGCATCATTATGTACCTCGTTCCTGAATCGCATGCTACTCTCCCTATTAGTCCTAATATGGATTTAAGTTTTCATAACCCACTGGTTCGTCAAATGTTTTTGCTTCACAATTCCCTTCGTGAAGCCTATCCCCCTAACTGCACTGTAGGGTACGACACCAGCGACTTCAAAGTCTTCAGAATGGATTATTGACAGTGGGTGTACAAATCACATGACTGGCAAAAGAAGCCTTCTTATGGACTCAACCTTACGTCCATCCGACAAGAGCCACATCACATTTGCTGACACTGGTAAAAGTAAGGTATTGGGTCTAGGTAGAGTTGCAATCTCAAAGGATCAACACATGGATAAAGTCATGCTTGTTGAATCCCTTGGCTTCAACTTAATGTCTGTCTCAATGCTTTGCGATTTGAACATGATCGTAATGTTTGGAAAATATCGTTGCCTAGTACTAATGGAATCTGACAAGTCTCTAGTGTTTGAAGGGTATCGAAAAGGTGATTTGTATGTGGTAGATTTCTCAGCAGGACCACAACTTGCAGTATGTCTTCTTGCAAAAGCTTCAGAATGCTAGCTTTGGCATCGGAGGCTTGGGCATGCTGGCATGAGGAACCTCCACACTCTTGCGAAGAAGAAGCATGTCATAGGCATCGAGGGCGTCAAGTTCAAGAAAGATCACTTATGCGGTGCCTGTGAAGCATGGAAGATGACAAGGGCAAAACATCCTTCAAAGACAATCATGACTACTACACAACCCTTCGAACTGCTCCACATGGATCTTTTCGGTCCCACTCACTACTCAACTTTTACTACTACTGCTTGCCTCTATGGCTTCGTCATTGTTGATGATTACTCTAGATATACTTGGGTGCACATAATCCTTTACAAGACTGAAGTGCAGGATGTCTTCAGACGCTTCGCCAATCGAGCTATGAACAATTTTGGCGCCAAGATAAAGCACATCAGAAGTGACAATGGCACTGAATTCAAGAACACTGGCCTTGATACATATCTTGATACCTTGGGCATCACACATGAATTCTCAGCTCCGTACACACCACAGCAGAATGGCGTCGTCGAACGCAAGAACAGAACACTCATTGAGATGGCCAGAACAATGCTAGATGAATACAAGACTCCAAGAAAATTCTGGACTGAAGCCATTGACACTGCATGCCATACAATCAATCGTGTTTATCTTCACAAGCTTCTGAACAAGACATCTTATGAGCTCCTAACTGGCAAGAAGCCAAATGTCAGTTACTTCAGAGTATTTGGCGCAAGGTGCTGGATCAAGGACCCACACCACACCTCAAAGTTTGCACCAAAAGCACATGAGGGCTTTATGCTTGGATATGGAAAGGATTCGCACTCCTACAGAGTCTTCAATCTCTTTCATTACAAAGTGGTTGAAACAGTGGATGTGCGGTTCGATGGGACAAATGGTTCACAAAGAGAGCAACTGCCAAATGTGCTAGATGAAGTTCCAGCTAGTGAATCAATCAAGCTTATGGGAACTGGAGAGATTATACCTTCTGAAGCTCATCCTGAAGAAGAACTTATCATCTCAGCACCTGATCAACATGAAGACAATGCTCAGCCTGAAGACATTCCTCCCAACAACAACACAGATCAGCAAGAGCAAAGTCTTCGCCTTGTACATCCTCGTGTTGCCAATGAAGTGCAAATTGACAGAATAATTGAAAGCATCAATGCACCTGGTCCACTCACTCTTTCAAGGGCAACTCAGCTAACAAATTTCTGTGGGCACTTTGCATTCATATCAATATCAGAACCCAAGAAAGTTGAAGAAGCCTTCATGGAACCTGAATGGATTCAAGCTATGCAAGAAGAGCTCCAACAGTTTGAACTGAATAATGTATGGGAACTGGTCAAGCGTCCTGATCCACGGAAGCACAACATAATAGGCACCAAATGGATATACCGCAACAAGCAAGATGAGCATGGTCAAGTTGTCAGAAACAAAGCTCATCTCGTTGCTCAAGGATATACTCAAGTGGAGGGCATTGACTTCGATGAAACATTTGCTCCCGTGGCTAGGCTTGAAGCCATACACATTCTGCTGGCTTATGCAAATCATCATAACATACTTCTATATCAAATGGATGTGAAAAGTGCCTTTCTCAATGGCAAAATTGAAGAAGAAGTGTATGTTGCACAACCGCCTGGCTTTGAAAATTCAAAACATCCTGACATGGTATACAAGCTCAACAAGGCACTATATGGCCTCAAACAAGCCCCTAGGGCCTGGTATGACACACTCAAATACTTCCTAAAGAGCAAAGGCTTCATACCTGGTTCCTTGGATCCCACTCTTTTCACGAAGACATATGATGGTGAACTGTTTGTGTGCCAAATATATGTGGATGACATTATCTTCGGATGCACCAATCAGAAGTACAGTGAAGAGTTTGGATATATGATGCAAGAGCAATATCAGATGTCCATGATGGGGGAGCTGAAGTTCTTCCTTGGTCTTCAAATACGACAACAACGCAATGGCATCTTCATATCTCAAGAGAAGTATCTCAAAGATTGCCTGAAGAAGTTCGGTATGCAAGACTGCAAAGGCTTCACAACACCAATGCTGGCCAAACATCATCTAGGTCCTGACGACAATGGTAAAGAGTTCGATCAAAAGGTATACCGCTCCATGATTGGTTCTTTGCTTTATTTATGTGCATCTAGGCCAGATATTATGCTTAGTGTTTGCATGTGTGCTCGATTTCAAGCGGCACCAAAGGAGTCGCATCACTTAGCTGTGAAGCGAATTCTTCGATATTTGGCTCACACCCCAACTCTAGGATTATGGTATCCAAAGGGCTCAGAGTTTGATTTGGTTGGATTTTCGGATGCTGATTATGCTGGTGACAAAGTTGATCGCAAGTCTACATCAGGCACATGTCACTTTCTGGGACGATCACTTGTGTGTTGGTCTTCAAAGAAGCAGAACTGTGTATCTCTCTCCACTGCTGAATCTGAATACATTGCTGCTGGATCTTGCTGCGCTCAGCTTCTGTGGATGAAGCAAACACTCAAGGACTATGGCATTCATCTGAAGCAAGTGCCACTTTACTGCGACAACGAAAGCGCCATCAAGATTGTCAACAACCCAGTTCAGCACTCGAAGACAAAGCACATTGAAATTCGTCATCACTTTCTCAGAGATCATGTTGTGAAGGAAGACATTGATATCATACACGTCAACACTGAAGAGCAATTGGCAGATATCTTCACCAAGCCCTTGGATGAGAAGAGGTTTTGCAAGTTACGGTGTGAGCTAAATATCTTGGAATCCTCAAATGTCCTGTGATCAGGCACACATCCTAACACTTATGCATATTGATGACTTAGATGTGCAACACACAAAGTAAAGTATATCTTCAATCAATGAAGACATACATTCTAAGTGTGAATACATTAATGTGGAATTTGACTTCACAGCGCCACGATAATTGTGCGCCGTGTCTGGGTCTAATACTTCCTATACGGTGGGTAACGCCACCACCAAACGTTCCATTTTGAAGTGTTTCACTCATGGCGTTACCTTGCAATATCTTCACATTTGGTTTGGCTTCGAACTCAACATGTCTTCATGATTATCTTCACTATGTTGATTATATAGATATATACATACTAGTGTTCTGTCCTCTACATCATTCACTTATAGCTATGTCTTCTTGGTTGAATCTTTTGAACTAAGTGAATGTGATCGGACCCTAATCTCTCTATGCTTTCTATCTCAAATTCTATCTCTCCAAGTCATATGCATTCTATTGAAACTGTCGAATGTCTTCACTGCGTCCTAGTCAGCAGAAGATATAGAGACAACCATAAAGTCCGTCTTCAATGCTCATTCCTCCACATAAAATCCGGAGAAGCAGGAATGACCGCCCGACAATCCAGGCGTGCGTGGGACGTGGAACAAACCCCAAACTTCCGCAAACTGGCCACGCGTTCCTCAGATGCGAACCGCCAAGGGCACCTGTGTAATAGCACAGTGCCGCCCCTGAGCCTATAAATTCACACTTACCGCGGTCATTATCTCCTTCTTCCACCCTCGCACGAACCCTAGCGCCACCGCTAGCACTCGACGACGCCGGCGACGAAGCGCTTCGCTGCCGCGACTTCTCCGACGCCGTATTCACGCCGATCGCGGACATCGTCCTCTCCGCAGTCGCCGTAGGTGTTTTCCGTCGCCAAGTTAGGGCATGGAGGACTGAACTGCTCGGCATCATCTCCCACTTCCGTCTAGCAGTTCCAGTGTGGTAAATAAAACTTCTTTTTACAGCCCCTTTGATCTTATGGTTCTGTCACTTTCTACCATAAGAAGTTTCTCTTCACACAAGTTAGATCTCTCGCTGCATCTCATAACATGCCTAGTATATTCACTTGTGCTTCATAAAGTAGTTAGATTCCTCACTTGTACTGATCTGTGGGTTCGTACAAATCTGGAACCAACTTCTTATCTATGAGTGAATGTCTTCGCACGATGAGGTCAATGTCTTCTAAACTGATTAATCTTCAAAACCTTCTGAGAATGCATATGACCTCTTCCCCTTCCATCGCACCTTAATGCTGTCACAGGTACATGTCCGTGGGAGAATCCTTCGGTTCTCATAGTCTGCATTCATTTGCAGAATTCCTACAGCATCACATAAACTCTCCTGAAGCCAGCTCCTATTGGTCAAGCAAAAGAAAGCCTTTGAAGCCTTTGAAAGCTTTGAAGCCTTTCAAGTTAAAATTTATGGCTTCAGAAGCAGCAGCAAGGAAGGGGGGCAGACAGAGACGTGAAGGGACTTCCAAAGATCTGCCTGAAGACTTGGCAGAAATGTATAAAACAGATCCTGAAGAGAGCTATGGGCAGCGCAAGACCCGAATCCAATGGATTCGACGCTATTGGGCAGAACAATGGTTCAAATACCGCTTCGTCACCCAGGAGTATGCTGAAAAGAGTGCCATCAAGAGACCATGGGGGGATATCTTATACAAGAACCTTGTACCCAGGACCAGAGATGAAGCCATTGCTCAAGGCTTCTACCCATGCATGGTCCGATGACCACAGCCTGATGATGCACATCCGTCGTCACTTCTCTGGTGTCGTGACGACAATCTATTCAAGCGCAACTACCAGTTTTCCCAACAGTCAGCGAAGCAGGACAAGAAGAAATATGGGTTAGACTTCAACCCTGGCCCCTCCGCACCAAGGGTAGATGGCACACGCTACGCAGAACCCAATATCATCGGTCCGTTTTGAAGGAAATATGCCCTAGAGGCAATAATAAAGTTATTATTTATTTCCTTATAATCATGATAAATGTTTATTATTCATGCTGGAATTGTATTAACCGGAAACATAATACATGTGTGAATACATAGACAAACAAAGTGTCACTAGTATGCCTCTACTTGACTAGCTCGTTAATCAAAGATGGTTATGTTTCCTGACCATGAACAATGAGTTGTTATTTGATTAACGAGGTCACATCATTAGTTGAATGATCTGATTGACATGACCCATTCCATTAGCTTAGCACCCGATCGTTTAGTATGTTGCTATTGCTTTCTTCATGACTTATACATGTTCCTATGACTATGAGATTATGCAACTCCCGTTTGCCGGAGGAACACTTTGGGTGCTACCAAACGTCACAACATAACTGGGTGATTATAAAGGAGCATTACAGGTGTCTCCAAAGGTAGATGTTGGGTTGGCGTATTTCGAGATTAGGATTTGTCACTCCAATTGTCGGAGAGGTATCTCTGGGCCCTCTCGGTAATACACATCACATAAGCCTTGCAAGCATTACAACTAATATGTTAGTTGTGAGATGATGTATTACAGAACGAGTAAAGAGACTTGCCGGTAACGAGATTGAACTAGGTATTGGATACCGACGATCGAATCTTGGGCAAGTAACATACCGATGACAAAGGGAACAACGTATGTTGTTATGCGGTCTGACCGATAAAGATCTTCGTAGAATATGTAGGAGCCAATATGGGCATCCAGGTCCCGCTATTGGTTATTGACCGGAGACGTGTCTCGGTCATGTCTACATTGTTCTCGAACCCGTAGGGTCCGCACGCTTAAGGTTACGATGACAGTTATATTATGAGTTTATGCATCTTGATGTACCGAAGGTTGTTCGGAGTCCCGGATGTGATCACGGACATGATGAGGAGTCTCGAAATGGTCGAGACATAAAGATTGATATATTGGAAGCCTATGTTTGGATATCGGAAGTGTTCCGAGTGAAATCGGGATTTTACCGGGTTACCGGGAGGTTACCGGAACCCCCCCGGGAGCCATATGGGCCTTATTGGGCCTTAGTGGAAAGGTGAAAGGGCTGCCCATAAGGGCTGCGCGCCTCCCCCCCTCCCCTAGTCCTATTAGGACTAGGAGAGGTGGCCGGCCACCCCTCTCCCTCTTTCCCCCTTGGGAATCCTAGTTGGAATAGGATATGGGCCTTACCGGGAGTAGGACTCCTCCTGCGCCCTCCTCCTGGCCGGCGCACCTCTCCCCCTTGGCTCCTTTATATACGGAGGGAGGGGGCACCTCTAGACACACAAGTTGATCCACGTGATCTATTCCTTAGCCGTGTGCGGTGCCCCCTGCCACCATATTCCTCAATAATACTGTAGCGGAGTTTAGGCGAAGCCCTGCTGCTGTAGTTCATCAAGATCGTCACCACGCCGTCGTGCTGACAGAACTCTTCCCCGACACTTTGCTGGATCGGAGTCCGGGGATCGTCATCGAGCTGAACGTGTGCTCGAACTCGGAGGTGCCGTAGTTTCGGTGCTTGATCGGTTGGATCATGAAGACGTACGACTACTTCCTCTACGTCGTGTCAGCGCTTCCGCAGTCAAACTGCGTTGGGTACGTAGACAACACTCTCCCCTCTTGTTGCTATGCATCACATGATCTTGCGTGTGCGTAGGAATTTTTTTGAAATTACTACGAAGCCCAACAGTGGCATCCGAGCCTAGGTTATTTATGTTGATGTTATATGCACGAGTAGAACACAAGTGAGTTGTGGGCGATATAAGTCATACTGCCTACCAGCATGTCATACTTTGGTTCGGCGGCATTGTTGGACGAGATGACCCGGGCCAACCTTACGCGTACGCTTACGCGAGACCGGTTCCCCCGATGTGCTTTGCACACAGGTGGCTTGCGGGCGACTGTCTCTCCAACTTTAGTTGAACCAAGTATGGCTACGCCCGGTCCTTGCGAAGGTTAAAACGGAGTCTATTTGACAAACTATCGTTGTGGTTTTGATGCGTAGGTGAGATTGGTTCTTACTTAAGCCTGTAGCAGCCACGTAAAACTTGCAACAACAAAGTAGAGGACGTCTAGTTTTTGCAGGGCATGTTGTGATGTGATATGGTCAAGGCATGATGCTGAATTTTATTGTATGAGATGATCATGTTTTGTAACCGAGTTATCGGCAACTGGCAGGAGCCATATGGTTGTCGCTTTATTGTATGCAATGCAATCGCGATGTAATGCTTTACTTTATTACTAAGCGGTAGTGATAGTCGTGGAAGCATAAGATTGGCGAGACGACAACGATGCTACGATGGAGATCAAGGTGTCGCGCCGGTGACGATGGTGATCATGACGGTGCTTCGGAGATGGAGATCACAAGCACAAGATGATGATGGCCATATCATATCACTTAAATTGATTGCATGTGATGTTTATCTTTTTATGCATCTTATCTTGCTTTGATTGACGGTAGCATTATAAGATGACCTCTCACTAAATTATCAAGAAGTGTTCTCCCTGAGTATGCACCGTTGCCAAAGTTCGTCGTGCCCAGACACCACGTGATGATCGGGTGTGATAAGCTCTACGTCCATCTACAACGGGTGCAAGCCAGTTTTTGCACAAGCAGAATACTCAGGTTAAACTTGACGAGCCTAGCATATGCAGATATGGCCTCGGAACACGGAGACCGAAAGGTCGAGCGTGAATCATATAGTAGATATGATCAACATAAACGATGTTCACCATTGAAAACTACTCCATCTCACGTGATGATCGGTTATGGTTTAGTTGATTTGGATCACGTAATCACTTAGAAGATTAGAGGGATGTCTATCTAAGTGGGAGTTCTTTAGTAATATGATTAATTGAACTTAAATTTATCATGAACTTAGTCCCTGATAGTATCTTGCTTGTTTATTTTGATTGTAGATAGATGGCTCGTGCTGTTGTTCCGTTGAATTTTAATGCGTTCCTTGAGAAAGCAAAGTTGAAAGATGATGGTAGCAATCACACGGAGTGGGTCCGTAACTTGAGGATTATCCTCATTGCTGCTTAGAAGAATTATGTCCTGGAAGCACCACTGGGTGCCAGGCCTGCTGCTGGAGCAACACCAGATGTTATGAATGTCTGGCAGAGCAAAGCTGATGACTACTCGATAGTTCAGTGTGCCATGCTTTACGGCTTAGAATCGGGACTTCAACGACGTTTTGAACGTCATGGAGCATATGAGATGTTCCAGGAGTTGAAGTTAATATTTCAAGCAAATGCCCAAATTGAGAGATATGAAGTCTCCAATAAGTTCTATAGCTGCAAGATGGAGGAGAACAGTTCTGTCAGTGAGCATATACTCAAAATGTATGGGTATAATAATCACTTGATTCAATTGGGAGTTAATCTTCCAGATGATTGCGTCATTGACAGAATTCTCCAATCACTGCCACCAAGCTACAAGAGCTTCGTGATGAACTATAATATGCAAGGGATGAACAAGACTATTCCCGAGCTCTTCGCAATGCTGAAAGCTGCGGAGGTAGAAATCAAGAAGGAGCATCAAGTGTTGATGGTTAACAAGACCACTAGTTTCAAGAAAAATGGCAAAGGGAAGAAGAAGGGGAACTTCAAGAAGAACGGCAAGCAAGTTGCTGCTCAGGAGAAGAAACCCAAGTCTGGACCTAAGCCTGAAACTGAGTGCTTCTACTGCAAGCAGACTGGTCACTGGAAGCGGAACTGCCCCAAGTATTTGGCGGATAAGAAGGATGGCAAGGTGAACAAAGGTATATGTGATATACATGTTATTGATGTGTACCTTACTAGAGCTCGCAGTAGCACCTGGGTATTTGATACTGGTTCTGTTGCTAATATTTGCAACTCGAAACAGGGACTACGGAATAAGCGGGCACTGGCAAAGGACGAGGTGACGATGCGCGTGGGAAACGGTTCCAAAGTCGATGTGATCGCGGTCGGCACGCTACCTCTACATCTACCTTCGGGGTTAATATTAGACCTAAATAATTGTTATTTGGTGCCAGCGTTGAGCATGAACATTATATCTGGATCTTGTTTAATGCGAGACGGTTATTCATTTAAATCAGAGAATAATGGTTGTTCTATTTATATGAGTAATATCTTTTATGGTCATGCACCCTTGAAGAGTGGTCTATTTTTATTGAATCTCGATAGTAGTAATACACATATTCATAATGTAGAAGCCAAAAGATGTAGAGTTGATAATGAAAGTGCAACTTATTTGTGGCACTGTCGTTTAGGTCATATCGGTGTAAAGCGCATGAAGAAACTCCATACTGATGGACTTTTGGAACCACTTGATTATGAATCACTTGGTACTTGCGAACCGTGCCTCATGGGCAAGATGACTAAAACACCGTTCTCCGGTACTATGGAGAGAGCAACAGATTTGTTGGAAATCGTACATACCGATGTATGTGGTCCGATGAATATTGAGGCTCATGGCGGATATCGTTATTTTCTCACCTTCACAGATGATTTAAGTAGATATGGATATATCTACTTAATGAAACATAAGTCTGAAACATTTGAAAAGTTCAAAGAATTTCAGAGTGAAGTTGAAAATCATCGTAACAAGAAAATAAAGTTTCTATGATCTGATCATGGAGGAGGATATTTGAGTTACGAGTTTGGTGTACATTTGAAAAACTGTGGAATAGTTTCGCAACTCACGCCACCCGGAACACCACAGCGTAACGGTGTGTCCGAACATCGTAACCGTACTTTACTAGATATGGTGCGATCTATGATGTCTCTTACTGATTTACCGCTATCATTTTGGGGTTATGCTCTAGAGATGGCTGCATTCATGTTAAATAGGGCACCATCAAAATCCGTTGAGACGACGCCTTATGAACTATGGTTTGGCAAGAAACCAAAGTTGTCGTTTCTTAAAGTTTGGGGCTGCGATGCTTATGTGAAAAAGCTTCAACCTGATAAGCTCGAACCCAAATCGGAGAAATGTGTCTTCATAGGATACCCAAAGGAAACTGTTGGGTACACCTTCTATCACAGATCCGAAGGCAAGACATTCGTTGCTAAGAATGGATCCTTTCTAGAGAAGGAGTTTCTCTCGAAAGAAGTGAGTGGGAGGAAAGTAGAACTTGACGAGGTAACTGTACCTGCTCCCTTACTGGAAAGTAGTTCATCACAGAAAACTGTTTCAGTGACACCTACACCAGTTAGTGAGGAAGCCAATGATAATGATCATGAAACTTCAGATCAAGATACTACTGAACCTCGTAGATCAACCAGAGTAAGATCCGCACCAGAGTGGTACGGTAATCCTATTCTGGAAGTCATGCTACTAGATCATGATGAACCTACGAACTATGAAGAAGCGATGGTGAGCCCAGATTCCGCAAAGTGGCTTGAAGCCATGAAATCTGAGATGGGATCCATGTATGAGAACAAAGTATGGACTTTGGTTGACTTGCCCGATGATCAGCAAGCAATTGAGAATAAATGGATCTTTAAGAAGAAGACTGACGCTGATGGTAATGTTACTGTCTACAAAGCTCGACTTGTCGCAAAAGGTTTTCGGCAAGTTCAAGGGATTGACTACGATGAGACCTTCTCACCCGTAGCGATGCTTAAGTCCGTCCGAATCATGTTAGCGATTGCTGCATTTTATGATTATGAAATTTGGCAGATGGATGTCAAAACTGCATTCCTGAATGGATTTCTGGAAGAAGAGTTGTATATGATGCAACCGGAAGGTTTTGTCGATCCAAAGGGAGCTAACAAAGTGTGCAAGCTCTAGCGATCCATTTATGGACTGGTGCAAGCCTCTCGGAGTTGGAATAAACGTTTTGATAGTGTGATCAAAGCATTTGGTTTTATACAGACTTTCAGAGAAGCCTGTATTTACAAGAAAGTGAGTGGGAGCTCTATAGCATTTCTGATATTATATGTGGATGAAATATTGCTGATTGGAAATGATATAGAATTTCTGGATAGCATAAAGGGATACTTGAATAAAAGTTTTTCAATGAAAGACCTCGGTAAAACTGCTTACATATTAGGCATTAAGATCTATAGAGATAGATCAAGACGCTTAATTGGACTTTCACAAAGCACATACCTTGACAAAATTTTGAAGAAGTTCAAAATGGATCAAGCAAAGAAAGGGTTCTTGCCTGTGTTACAAGGTGTGAAGTTGAGTAAGACTCAATGCCCGACCGCTGCAGAAGATAGAGAGAATATGAAAGATGTTCCCTATGCATCAGCCATAGGATCTATCATGTATGCAGTGCTGTGTACCAGACCTGATGTGTGCCTTGCTATAAGTTTAGCAGGGAGGTACCAAAGTAATCCAGGAGTGGATCACTGGACAGCGGTCAAGAACATCCTGAAATACCTGAAAAGGACTAAGGATATGTTTCTCGTATATGGAGGTGACAAAGAGCTCACCGTAAAAGGTTACGTTGATGCAAGCTTTGACACTGATCCGGACGATTCTAAATCGCAAACCAGATACGTGTTTACATTAAACGGTGGAGCTGTCAGTTGGTGAAGTTCTAAACAAAGCGTCGTAGCGGGATCTACATGTGAAGCGGAGTACATAGCTGCTTCGGAAGCAGCAAACGAAGGAGTCTGGATGAAGGAGTTCATATCCGATCTAGGTGTCATACCTAATGCATCGGGTCCAATGAAAATATTTTGTGACAATACTGGTGCAATTGCCTTGGCAAAGGAATCCAGATTTCACAAAAGGACCAAACACATCAAGAGACGCTTCAACTCCATCCGGGATCTAGTCCAGGTGGGAGACATAGAGATATGCAAGATACATACGGATCTGAATGTTGCAGACCCGTTCACTAAGCCTCTTCCACGAGCAAAACATGATCAGCACCAAGGCTCCATGGGTGTTAGAATCATTACAGTGTAATCTAGATTATTGACTCTAGTGCAAGTGGGAGACTGAAGGAAATATGCCCTAGAGGCAATAATAAAGTTATTATTTATTTCCTTATAATCACGATAAATGTTTATTATTCGTGCTGGAATTGTATTAACCGGAAACATAATACATGTGTGAATACATAGACAAACAAAGTGTCACTAGTATGCCTCTACTTGACTAGCTCGTTAATCAAAGATGGTTATGTTTCCTGACCATGAACAATGAGTTGTTATTTGATTAACGAGGTCACATCATTAGTTGAATGATCTGATTGACATGACCTATTCCATTAGCTTAGCACCCGATCGTTTAGTATGTTGCTATTGCTTTCTTCATGACTTATACATGTTCCTATGACTATGAGATTATGCAACTCCCGTTTGCCGGAGGAACACTTTGGGTGCTACCAAACGTCACGACGTAACTGGGTGATTATAAAGGAGCATTACAGGTGTCTCCAAAGGTATATGTTGGGTTGGCGTATTTCGAGATTAGGATTTGTCACTCCGATTGTCGGAGAGGTATCTCTAGGCCCTCTCGGTAATACACATCACATAAGCCTTGCAAGCATTACAACTAATATGTTAGTTGTGAGATGATGTATTATGGAACGAGTAAAGAGACTTGCCGGTAACGAGATTGAACTAGGTATTGGATACCGACGATCGAATCTCGGGCAAGTAACATACCGATGACAAAGGGAACAACGTATGTTGTTATGCGGTCTGACCGATAAAGATCTTCGTAGAATATGTAGGAGCCAATATGGGCATCCAGGTCCCGCTATTGGTTATTGACCGGAGATGTGTCTCGGTCATGTCTACATTGTTCTCGAACCCGTAGGGTCCGCACGCTTAAGGTTACGATGACAGTTATATTATGAGTTTATGCATTTTGATGTACCGAAGGTTGTTCAGAGTCCCGGATGTGATCACGGACATGACGAGGAGTCTCGAAATGGTCGAGACGTAAAGATTGATATGTTGGAAGCCTATGTTTGGATATCGGAAGTGTTCCGGGTGAAATCGGGATTTTACCGGGTTACCGGGAGGTTACCGGAACCCCCCGGGAGCCATATGGGCCTTATTGGGCCTTAGTGGAAAGGTGAAAGGGCTGCCCATAAGGGCTGCGCGCCTCCCCCCCCCTCCCCTAGTCCTATTAGGACTAGGAGAGGTGGCCGGCCACCCCTCTCCCTCTTTCCCCCTTGGGAATCCTAGTTGGAATAGGATATGGGCCTTACCGGGAGTAGGACTCCTCCTGCGCCCTCCTCCTGGCCGGCGCACCTCTCCCCCTTGGCTCCTTTATATACGGAGGCAGGGGGCACCTCTAGACACACAAGTTGATCCACGTGATCTATTCCTTAGCCGTGTGCGGTGCCCCCTGCCACCATATTCCTCAATAATACTGTAGCGGAGTTTAGGCGAAGCCCTGCTGATGTAGTTCATCAAGATCGTCACCACGCCGTCGTGCTGACGGAACTCTTCCCCGACACTTTGCTGGATCGGAGTCCGGGGATCGTCATCGAGCTGAACGTGTGCTCGAACTCGGAGGTGCCATAGTTTCGGTGCTTGATCGGTTGGATCGTGAAGACGTACGACTACTTCCTCTACGTCGTGTCAGCGCTTCCGCAGTCGGTCTGCGTTGGGTATGTAGACAACACTCTCCCCTCTCGTTGCTATGCATCACATGATCTTGCATGTGCGTAGGAATTTTTTTGAAATTACTACGAAACCCAACACGTTTGCCAACCTTGAGGGCCTCATCACCCACATCTTAGTCCAAAGGGCTGCCGTGAATGACCCTCCAGCTGACTCAGAGTCTGATGAAGCTCCTGCTGAACCGAAGCAAAAGCAGTCAAAGAAGCCAAAAGCTTCAAAGCCGGCCCCTTCGTCAAAAGTCTCAAGGGCGAAGCCATTGGCAACTGCACCTCCTGAAGCCAGTGTGCAGTCTGAAGACGTATCCCGCGTATCCAAGCCCCAGAAGGACAAAGTGCCTCAGCCACACACCGGCAAAGAGCTCACAGCTGCTGCCATTCTGCGCAGCGAAGCCATAGATCTATCAAGTGATGAAGATCTTGGAGATGACGCTCTAGAGCAGCTCATCAAAAGCAAAGAAGAAGCTGAAATCTTCAACAATTTGCCTCTCTTTGATGTCGCCATCATCCACAGCTTCATCGACGAATGGTTTGACACACCAGACATAAGCTTCAATGATCTGCAGCTGCCCGTTGGCCTCAGCGTCGCCTTCCAAGGCGCAATTGCTTCAGAACTTGCCATTGCCTAGAGCATTGTTGAACTGAAGCAGAAAATTGATCATGAAAAGGCTCAGTTCAAGAAGCACATGGCCAGGCTCAGCGTGCAGGAAGTGAAGAGCTTCAAAACCATGTTGCATGAGCTCAAGGAAATTTTTTCTGAAAAAGCGTGCAGAAGCTCAGGGCTCACGTGAGCGGATGAAGTCTTTGGCTGAAAGATGTGTACAAGCCTACAACGAGGCTGAAAAGCGCAAGGCACTTGGGCGTCCAGGCATCGACCCCAAGATGGCCGCGAAGAAGAAGAAGAAGCCTGCTATGGCTGAACCAGAGGCACCTAGGCAAGAAGCGGTTCAAATTGTCTTCCCCACTGCAACGACTGGCTCGAAGCCAAAGAGCCGGTCAACAGCTTCAGAGCTTAAGAAGACAAGAACTGCAGAGGCTGAAGCCAGAAAAAGGAAGAGCTCTGAAGCCTCTCCTACTGCCCCCAGCAAGAAGAAGCGCAAGGTCAAGAAATCTCGGGCTGCTCCCACAGAGCCCTTGATGGTTGAACCAATCTCTATGGTTCACCCCAATGCAGAACGCCAATTGACAGTTCATGAGCCTGCTTCCACAGAGGCTCCTGAAGCTGAAGCCATACCAGCAGCCGACCCAATTGCTGCTGAAGACATTGGTCATCAGGACAATGTACAATATGATGCGGCCCTTCCTCAGCTTGAAACAAGCGAACTCATCAGCATTGGTCGTCCTCTGACGCCAATTGCACAAGATGCATCATGGGCGGATCGCCCTCAAGAGGAAGAGGACTTTGAGGCCCAGCCCGCTCCAACACCACAGGCATCGTCTGCGTTCCGCAGGCTTCGCAAAGGTCCGAGGCCTCAAGTCTATGCTGAAGACATTCCGGCTGCATCAGCCGAAGAAAATGAAGGAGTACCACAAGATCCCACTCTCCCGCTACACCAAGAAGCAGTTCTCCAGGAGAACGTGCTTGTGACTGACCCTCCTGCTAGTCAAGCGGAGGCTGAAAATGTTGAGGCTGCCACAACACACACTGAAGCCAATGTGGAGCCCTCCCCACCAAAAGCTTCAGCAGACAGCGAAGCTACTGAACCAGACACTTCTGTTCCTGAGTCTGTTGCTGGTCCTCAATTTGATTACCATGTTGAGCACAGGCCTCATGTCCAGAAGCCAGTTCCAAGGCTGCCAAGGTTCCCAGGTCCTGCATCAGCACCTGGTTCCTTTGACATCAATAGCTTCAAGGCAGACAACACATTTTTCAATAGCTCCAAGAACCCCTATTCAAGGGAAAGGATTGTATCAGATAGGTTCTAGAGCTATCCTCAGCGCAGCTACTATCCGTGCATCTTATACAACCAAGGTCGCATCTTCCCGCACAAGCGCCTTGATGTTGAAGCCATTGCTGGTCTGCCCTGCTTAGAGGAAGCACTGGATTGCTTCAGGCAAGTGGGTCTGCTACCGTTTATAACTGATGAAGAGCACTGGAATGAAGAGCTTCTGCTTCAGTTCTATGCCACCCTCCATATTAAAGGATACAACAGAGATCCGAAGACTTGGGTCCTGGAGTGGATGACCGGCAATGTCCATCATGAAGCCAATGCATTTGATATCATTGAGCTCACCGGCCTGCCCACTCCTGGCGAATTCTTCGAGGAAGGCTGTCAACTCCATGCTGAAGCTATTGAGAGCATATTCCAGAGGCCTGAACCCAATATGAGTCAGATGCTCTCAATTATGAAGCCACTGCCCCAAGATGCTCCTTATCCAACAGAGTTCTTCGTTGAAGACTTTGAGTACCTGCCCAGGACCATATATCACATCATCCGGCGGACTCTCTGGCCCGTTAAGGGACACTCTCCAAATGCCAAGATTGAGGGAGCAATGAAGACTATGATATTCTGCATCCTACATGGCAAGTGCTTCAACGCATAGGATTTCTTCATACGCCAACTTGCAGCGTCAGGCTCAGATTTATTTGGTTTGAAGTTCTATGCTCCTTGGGTGATGAAGCTGATCAAACTGCACTCTACAATCTCGTATCAGCCCTCAGCCCGAAACCATCGGATTTTCTTGCCAGATGTGGATACCTCAAATGAAGCTATATATCCTGAGCCTGCCAAGCAACCGTTGAGTCTTCAGAATGCAGAACACCAGAGCTTCACTCAGAATGATGCTACGTTTAATGAAGATGATATTTTTAGTCTCCCAAGTTTTGACATGCAAATTTATAATGATGATAGCATGCCTCCTACTTATGATGATTATTGTGATGATACTTATGCTATAAAAAGTAGTGATTATATTTATAAAACTTGTCATGATTATGGTTACCCCTTTTTTGAACATTACTCTTTTAATGTGGAAACAATTTATAGTATTCGAGTTTCTTATGATACTCCCACTATTCCGAATGAGAAGAATTTTGCTTATGTGGAGAGTAATAAAAATTCTATGCTTGTAGATCATGAAAAGAATGATTTATGTACTGGTTCTATTGTTGAATTCATTCATGATGCTATTGAAAATTATTATGAGGGAGGAATATATGGTTGTAGGAATTTCAATAATATCAAGTTTCCTCTCTATGTGCTTAAAGTTTTGAAGTTATGCTTGTTTTACCTTCCTATGCAAGTTGATTCTTGTTCCCACAAGTTGTTTGCTCACAAAATCACTATGCATAGGAAGTGGGTTATACTTAAATGTGCTAGTCATATTCTTCATGATTCTCTCTTTATGTAACAATTCTTATCTTTTATGTGAGCATCATTGAAATCATCATGCCTAGCTAGGGGCGTTAAACGATAGCGCTTGTTGGGAGGCAACCCAATTTTATTTTAGTTCCTTGCCTTTTTCTCCTGTTTAGTAATAAATAATTCATATAGCCTCTGTTTAGATGTGGTTTTATGTGTTTAATTAGAGTTTGTGCCAAGTAGAACCTTTGGGAAGACTTGGGTGAAGTCTTTATGATCATGCTGTAAAAAACAGAAACTTTAGCGCTCACGAGAATTGCTGCCATTTTTATTTCGAGAGTGATATTTAGTTAATTATTTTTGCAGATGATTAATAGATAAATTACTCAGGTCCAAAAATTTATTTGAGAATTGTATGAGTTCCAGAAGTATACGTTTGATCCAGATTACTACAGACTGTTCTGTTTTTGACAGGTTCTATTTTAGTGTGTTGTTTGCTTATTTTGATGAATCTATGGCTAGTAAAATAGTTTATAAACCATAGAGAAGTTGGAATACAGTAGGTTTAACACCAATATAAATAATGAATGAATTCATTACAGTACCTAAGTGGTGATTTATTTTCTTATACTAGCGGAGCTTACGAGTTTTCTGTTAAGTTTTGTGTTGTGAAGTTTTCAAGTTTTGGGTGAAGATTCGATGGACTATGGAATAAGGAGTGGCAAGAGCCTAAGCTTGGGGATGCCCAAGGCACCCCAAGGTAATATTCAAGGACAACCAAGATCCTAAGCTTGGGATGCCCCGGATGGCATCCCCTCTTTCGTCTTCGTTCATCGGTAACTTTACTTGGAGCTATATTTTTATTCACCACATGATATGTGTTATGCTTGGAGCGTCATTTTATTTTATTTAGTTTTGCTTGCTGTTTGAATAAAATACCAAGATCTGAAATTATTAAATGTTAGAGCGTCTTCACATAGTTGCATAATTATTCGACTACTCATTGAGCTTCACTTATATTTTTCGGAGTAGTTTGTTGTTGCTCTAGTGCTTCACTTATATCTTTTTAGAGCACGGTGGTGGTTTTATTTTATAGAAATAGATGAACTCTCATGCTTCACTTATATTATTTTGAGAGTCCTAAACAGCAGGGTAATTTTCTTTGGTTATGAATTTAGTCCTAATATGATGGGCATCCAAGAGGGATATAATAAAAACTTTCATATAAAGTGCATTGAATAATATGAGAAGTTTGATACTTGATGATTGTTTTGAGATATGAGGATGGTAATATTATATTCATGCTAGTTGAGTAGTTGTGAATTTGAGAGATGCTTGTGTTAAAGTTTGTGATTCCCGTAGCATGCACGTATGGTGAACCGTTATGTGATGAAGTCGGAGCATGATTTATTTATTGATTGTCTTCCTTATGAGTGGCGGTCGGGGACGAGCGATGGTCTTTTCCTACCAATCTATCCCCCTAGGAGCATGCGCGAAGTACTTTGTTTCGATAACTAATAGATTTTTGCAATAAGTATGTGAGTTCTTTATGACTAATGTTGAGTCCATGGATTATACGCACTCTCACCCTTCCACCATTGCTAGCCTCTCTAGTACCGCGCAACTTTCGCCGGTACCATAAACCCACCATAAACCTTCCTCAAAACAGCCACCATACCTACCTATTATGGAATTTCCATAGCCATTCCGAGATATATTGCCATGCAACTTTCCACCGTTCCGTTTATTATGACACGCTCTGCCGGGGTACTGATCCACGGGCACCTATGGGACCGGCGGACCGGGTCCCTTTCGGTTCAGTGGGGGCGGAGATCGTGCAAAGAGCGGATCGAGGCGATGCACGCGAGCGATTTACCCAGGTTCGGGCCGCACGGATGCGTAAAATCCTACTCCTGCTTTGTGGTTTGTATTGATTTCTTGCTCGGGAGCGCGGAGTGCTATAGTACACACCCGCAGCTAACAAGACCGAGCGTGAGAGTTCGAACTAGCTAACCCCCCTCCACGTTGCACACGGGCCTCCTTTTATATGCTCAAGGGGTTACCGACAGGTGGCAACGGAGGTAAAGGGCAAAAATGGAAAGGTGCTGTGGTAGGCACAGCTACCTGCTACAGTGTATCATACCTAACCCTGAAGGCAGAGGACAAGGGCCTTAAATGCCCGTATGTGTCGCCTAAACAGTGCAAAAAGGGACCGCCAGGGACGCCACCGTTCGCCACGATGGCGATCTTGTCAGCGCCACTTGCCACCGCACGCCGCTGGCTGCACAGCCTCCCGCCACGTACGCCTGGAATGGCCCCAGAGCGACACGTTGGTGGATGTGCTGGAGTGCGGGCCCAGGGAGGTGGCTTGCCGCGGCAAGCGCCTTGCCGCTGTCGTTGTCTTGTCGCGTCCGGGAGCTTGTCGCTCACCGGGCCTTGCCGGGGCGCGTGGTGTGCCGCGGCAAGTTCCTTGCAATGCCTTGGGTGGCCTTCCCGGCAAGCTCCTCTTGCCGGGGTCTTGGGATGCTTTCGTTAGCCTTCCCGGCAAGCTCCTCTTGCCGGGGTCTTGTCTTCTTAGCTTGGACACTTTGTTCTTGAATGGCTCCAAAGGAACCATGGAGGACCTTGGCGGTCACCCGGCAAGCCTTGCCGCGGGATGCTGCGACTGCCCGTGCACAAGTTCGGGATACTAGGGTACCCCTACTCTAGTACACCGATAGGAGCCCCTGGGCCTGGGCCATACACGGTGTCGAGCGCTGTTGGGCCTGGCCCAAAACAGGGCACGGGCACGCGCGGCCTAGGTTATGCCGTATCTTACTCCGTATCCACCGCGCCCTCCCCGAACGGCACGCGTTGAATGCGGCGTCGTGGGCGAGATCGTGGGTGGTTATTTTATTCGGAAATGCGGAACGTCCGCCCCCTCCCCCTTTATAAGCAGGGGAAACAGGGGTAGTTCGCACATTCGCCCGTTGCTGCTTCCAATCTCAGAAATCTCCGCCGCTCCCTCGCCTTCCCAGAGCAGAGAGAGAGAGAGCAGCGCCCCGCCCCCCATCGCCGCCAGCATCACCAACGCCGTCGACCCCCTCCACTGCTTCCGCCATGGCTCCAAAAGCCGACAAGGGGAAGGCCGTGAAGTCGACCGAGGCGCAGCGGCTCGCGGCGCTGCGGAAGGAGCGGGCAGTTCCCCCCCAAGCTTGCCGCGAAGGAGTTGAGGGAGAACTACTACCTCTTCTGGTCGGCGGAGACACGAGCGCATCCGCGCACAAAGGTACTCCCCGCCGTCGCTTGGAAGAAGGCCCCGAATGGATACCCCTTCTTCGCTCTGTTCTTCTACTGCGGGCTCTGCCCGCCTTTCTCTGATTTCTTCTGTGACATTATGAATACCTATGGATTCCATCTCCTTGACTTCACCCCCAATGTCGTCCTGACCATGGCAGTTTTCGCACATCTCTGCGAAAACTTTGTCGGAGTCCTTCCCAGCGTAGCCCTCTTCCGCCACTTCTTCATACCCCGAGTAGAGAGAGGAGAGCCTCTATCCAGCGGGATTGCCTGGATCTCAAGGGCCAGCAAGAAGGAAACCTATCTGGAGGGAGAGTTCCGCGGCAAGTGGGAGGAGTGGAGAGCAGATTGGTGCTGGATTGACGAGGAGAATCCGCAGCCATTCACCACCCGGCGTAAAACCCTAGTAGCACGCGGCAGCGATTGGAGCGACGTGGCCCCGGAAGACGACAGGCTGAGAATTGCCGTCACCAGGATCCTACGCCTCAGGCTTGCCGGGCTTACTGTTGGCGTTGTTGGCGCAGACTTCCTTCGCCGCCGCATCGCCCCCCTGCAGGAACGGGGGAGGCCCACTTGGGAGTTCAAGAACGCGGCAGACATTATGAGGCTGCGGCCGGGCCTCAACTATAACTTCACAGTCCTGGAGCTCAACGCAATGCTGCAGGAGCTGTTCAAATATGACCCCCAACATCCCGAGGTGTTCAGGTTGCCGGGGGGCGTCGTCCCGTTGTGCAACAATTCCGCGCTCGACCGCATCCGTGCAATGATGCCGGAGTGCGACTCGCACGGGATTGTGCCAACTTGGCAGGAGCCTGCCGACGAGGTCGTTCAGCAGTTCTTCGACGACTTGGTGGATGTGCCAGTCCGCCCCGACGAGAAGGACGGCCTCACCCGCGACACCACGGATGCAGAGTTGGCGCTCATCGCCACTAGGATGGAGGAGGCAGCGGCAGCCGCAGCCGCGGGCGAGTTCGGATTTACTGGTGGAGGAGGATGATGCAGCGGAAGCGGCAAGCCGTACCGAGCGAGGGGAGGCCGCCGGCAAGAAGGAGCTTGCCGGGCGTGACGCCGAGCCGAGCGAGCCCGCCAAGGACATGAGCGGCTCGTTGGAAATCAACTCCTCTTCCTCCTCGTCTTCAGGCAGCTCGCCGCAAGCAGAGCCTCCGTCCCCGCCAAGAAGGCGTCTCCGCAAGGCTGGTGACGTGGCGGAGCGGCAAGCGGGTCAACAGTCGCCGCGCCGCGTGACACGCTCTACCGCGGCAAACACCGTTGCCGCGGGAGCGCCTCATGCTGCGACGGCAACTGGAGCGGAGTCTAGCCGGACCGCCGCTTCAGTCCCTGCCGCTACACACGCCGCGCCGACAGCCGGAGCGGGGGCGTCTCAGCCCACCGCCACCGCTCCCGCCAAGCGGCCAAGGGAAGCTACCCCTCCACCTCCTCACGCCGGGCGCGCGCCGGACTTCGACTTCTCCGCGTTCAGCTCCGACGACGAAGAAGAAGAAGAGTAAGCTTCTTCTGCTGTTCTTATAGTTCTTCAATTCTTGTTGTTTTGTCTTGTTTCTCACTTGCTTTTCCCTGAACCTGTTCCTCTTCAGGACTCTGGCCCAGAGAGCGGCTAAGAGAGCTAAGGCCCTGGTGATCGTCATCGAGGACGAGCCCACTGCGACAGCAGGTGGCGCGCCCGAGACAACCTTGCCGGACCCGGCGACTTTTCTCCAGGGCAGCCCCCAGCGTAAGTGTATGATTTACTTTCTGCTGCGAGGCGCGTTTGGGTACTTGTATTTGCTGATATCCGCTTGTTGACTTGTGTAGGAGCCGAGCAGCCTCACCAGGAGCCAAGGGAGAATCCCCCGACAAGGGAGAATTCTCCGGCAAGGGAGGGCTTCCCGGTAAGGGAGAAGTATCCGGCAAGGGAGGGTTCTCCGGCAAGGGAGAAGTCTCCGGCAAGGGAGGGCTCTCCGGCAAGGGACAGCACCAGCGGCCCCCCGACGGCGGAGACCACAACTGCAGGACCTGGTGCAGGTACTCCTCTTGCTTCAAAACTTCCCTTGGGTTCTTCTTCTTCTGATCTTCTTGAGTTTTTGCTGGATTTTGTTTGACTCTTCCCCCTTTTCCGGCCGTCAGATCCATCCACTGTGGAGCAGATGGAGACCGAGGTCGCCGCCGACGAAGCAGCCGGTGGTGGTGATGCCGCCAGCGCAGGGGCCGGCAAGGCTGCCGACGCGGCAACTGGCGAGGGATCTGGCGATCGTACTGACGACCCAGAGGCCGCAGGAGCGCCAGGCGCTACGCCGACCGCCGACCCGTCCGCCAAAGCCGTAGCGCCAAGCTCCGGGGAGACCCAGCCGGGCGTCTACTTGAAGGCCGGCGACGACGTCTTCATCAATCTTCCCTGGGCATCAAGATCCAGAGCGCCGGTCGAGGGGGAAATCTTCGATGGAGAAGTGCTTGCCTCCGCGGGGCTGACGCTGGTTGACGCGCCAAGCAGCAGCAGCAACGAGCCCGAAGAAGAGCGGCTGCTGCGGAAGTTGGTGTCGCTCTACCGCGCGCGACAGGCCAAGCTGGAGTCCCGCGAGGCACTTGTCGCGAAGGCAGGAGCAGACATTAAAAAGCGCGCGGAAGAGCTCGGGGGTTTCCACCGGGAAGCCCTCCGATCCCTGGCGGAGGAGCGGGAGCAGCTCGTTGAAGCGCGGAAGGCCTTTCTCCTCGAGAAGGCCGAAGCCGAAGAGCGCCAGCAACTTGCCGATGTGAAGCTAGCCGCGGAGGAGGGCGAGCTGGCGCAGCGGAAGGTCAATCTTGACGCCCACGAGGAGGAGCTTGCCTCGCGCGAGGAGAAGCTCGGCAGAGCCCTCAAACAAGCGGAGGACGCTACCGCCGCCGCCGAGGCCGCCAAGGAGGAGTTGAAGACGAAGGTGGCGCGGGTGGAGGCCGATCTCTCCGAGAAGGGCAAGGAGCTCAGCGCGGCCAAGGTCTCCAACGTGGATCTTGAGTTGAAGCTAACCACTTTGACCAAGACTCTGGACAGCGCCAAGAAGCGGGAGGCGGCCTTGAAGGAGGAAATCAAGGCCGACAAGGCGCTGCTGGAGAGTGCTGCCACCGCCCAGAACGCCTTCAGGGAGACCGTGACGCACTGGACGGAGAGCCTTGTGAACGCCGCCACGGACATCGACAAGGAGCTGGCGCAACTGGGGATGGAGGATCTCGGGTATCCTCCGACGATAACCTCCAACCCAGCGCCAAGCTCATTCTGTTCTTCAAGGGCGTGGCGACGGCCCTTCAGCGACTCCGGGAGAGGATCCCCAAGCAACTGGCTGACGAGTCACGCAGGGTCTGCGCAGGGGCCCTCCAGAAAGTGCTGATGAAGGTGGCCTTCCGCAATCCAGGCCTCCGCCTCACCAACATCCTAAGGACCTTGCCGCCAGAAGCTGACCTGGAGGAGCTCAAAGCCCTTGTCGCACCCATTGTGGACAAGGTGAGCGGGATCAAGAGGGTTGAAGGCGATCGCGTAGATTAGGCCGCCCATTTCTTTTCCCTTGCTGCTGTTTATCTTGTCATGAAAACAATCTATTAGAGCTGCGACAAGCTATCTTTGTAATATAACTTTATTCTGGGTATTATTTGCAATGTTATTCCCTTTACTTGACTCTTTGCTTTGTATGCTTTTACCCTACGCTTTTAGGGAATTTGCCGGTATAGGCACCAAAGCCGCGAGCGCTGAGTGCGGAACGTCGGCAACCTGCTGGCGGTGCCGCTACCGGCAAGAAACCTTGTCACGACTAGTTGCAGCTCACTTAAGTTGTCGAGCGGACTCGAAACAAAGTAAGGGCGCTAGCAGCTCACTTAATTTGTTGAGCGGACTCGAAACAAAGTAAGGGCGCTAGCAGCTCACTTAAGTTGTTGAGCGGACTCAAAACAAAGTAAGGGCGCAACTAGCAACGAGTTGGTTCCTCCGCGCACAGGTTTTCCATACAAAGTGTGGTCGTTCAAGGGAGATAACTTTAAAAATTAAAAAATTTGATTGCTCAAACTTTGGCAACTTAGCTTTTCTGTTGTTTGCTCCCCGGCAAGGCGAAACTTTCTTGAACGACGCCTGGTCCATACCATCATCTTCTCCTCTCCCCCCCGGCAAACTTGTGGGCGAGGGAAACCTTCCTTTCAAAAGAAAGAAGAGACAATACAGATATAGAGCTTTACGGCTCGTTATTGCTTACCGTGGAGTAGGTGCTGCACAAAGTGTCAGATCATATATGCCAAAAATAGAAAGCATAAAATCGACAAAATGCGCGGGGCACATGAGCTTTATTTATGCACGGGTTCTGCGCCCGGCTTTGTACAAAGGATTACATGCAACAGCGGCAGGACTTGTACAAAGGGTGGTTGCCGGAACAGGTTCTGGCAACCGCGCCTTACGGGTAAAACTTACAGAGATGTTCAATATTCCAGGAGTTGCTCACCGGAATTCCATCTTCGGTCTCAAGGCGGACAGGGCCAGGCCTAGTGACTCGTTTCACCCGGTAAGGGCCTTCCCACTTCGGCGTCAACTTGTTGGAATTCTTGGCGGACTGAATGCGCCGAAGAACAAGGTCGCCTTCCTCGAGACTTCTGGCATTAACTTTGCGGCTATGGTAGCGGCGCAAAGCTTGCTGGTAGCGAGCAGCTCGCACAGCAGCCTGAAGACGGTCTTCCTCAAGGAGCAGCGCATCATCTTGTCGCAGGTGCTCTTGCTCAAGCTCATCATAAGCGAGCACTCGAGGTGACCCGTATACGAGTTCCATGGGGATAACTGCCTCTGCTCCATAGACTAGAGCGAAAGGTGTCTGGCCAGTGGCTCGATTTGGTGTCGTCCTGATCGACCAAAGAACCACCGGCAGCTCTTCGATCCAGTTTCTTCCGCACTTGTGCAGCCTATCGAAAGTTCTGGTCTTGAGCCCGCGCAGCACTTCAGCATTTGCCCTCTCCACTTGACCGTTGCTTCTCGGGTGAGCAACAGAAGTGAAGCAGACCTTGGCGCCAAGATCTTGGACGTACTGCATGAAGGTGCGGCTCGTGAATTGTGTACCGTTGTCGGTGATTATCCTGTTAGGGATCCCGAAGCGGCAAACAATCGACCTGAAGAACTTGAAGGCTGACTGTGCGGTCACCTTCCTCACTGGTTCCACTTCCGGCCACTTTGTGAACTTGTCAATTGCAACGTACAAGTACTGAAAGCCCCCGACAGCTCGGGGAAAAGGGCCGAGGATGTCGAGCCCCCAGACCGAAAATGGCCAGGATAAAGGGATCGTCTGGAGAGCTTGAGCTGGTTGGTGTATCTGCTTGGAATGGAACTGGCACGCTTCACACTTGGTTACTTGTGCAGTTGCATCCTGGAGGGCTATTGGCCAGAAGAAACCTTGCCGGAATGCTTTGCCGACAAGTGCTCTTGCACCAATGTGGTGACCACATATGCCTCCATGTATCTCTGCCAACAGCTTTTGTCCATCTTCCCGGTGAATACACTTCAATTTCACACCGTTCAGTCTTCTTCTGTACAGTGTCTTGTCAACAAACTGGTACATACTTGACTGCTGGGCTACTCTTTCCGCTTCTTCTTGCTCTTCGGGAAGTTCTCCTGTCTGAAGGAAACGGACAATCTGCTGCGCCCATGTTGGAGCTCGTGGCTCGACAACAAGGACTAAAGGCAAATCTGCCGCTGCGGGAACATCTGCTTCTACGGCAAGAACCTGCGGCTCTGCCGGAGCTTGACGTTCCCCGACAAGCTTGCCGGAGCAAAACTTGTCGGGAGCTTCTGCTTCAACGGAACAAACCCTAGGGCTTGCCGGAGCATCTTGCTCCTCAGCGCTCTTGGTGTTGTTCTCAGCTGCTGTGGGAACATCCGCTTCTACGGCGAGGAGCTGCGCCTCTGCCGGAGCTTGACGTTCCCCGACAAGCTTGCCGGAGCAAAACTTATCGGGAGCTTCTGCTTCAACGGAACAAACCCTAGGGCTTGCTGGAGCAGACTGCTCCTCAGCGCCTTCGGCGTTGATCTTAGGGACCTTCTTGGCGGCGGCTTCGGGAAGCTCTACCGGCAAATAGTCACCAGAAATCAACTTCCTCTTCTTGCTCTATCCAGTTGGTGGTGTTACGGACGGTTGAGTCAGCTTGAGCACAAAGATCCCTGGTTCCACAGGTAGCTTAAGTGCGGCGCACTTTGACAGGCCATCAACAATGGCGTTCTGAGCTCTTGGAACATGTTCCATTTGTAGGCCGTCAAAGTGCTCTTCTAGCTTTCTCACTTCGTCAACGTAAGCTTCCATCAACGGACTCTGATAATTCTTGTTTACTTGGCGGACGACAAGTTGTGAGTCACCCCTGACAATGAGCTTCTTGATCCCAAGGTCTGCTGCGATCCTGAGACCGGCAAGCAAGCCCTCATACTCTGCAGTATTGTTTGTTGCCTGCTCCTTGGGAAAGTGCATCTGGACTATGTACTTGAGGTGTTCTCCGGTGGGTGCGACAAGCAGCACGCCAGCGCCGGCGCCTTGCAGCGAAAAGGCACCATCAAAGTACATCAGCCACTCTTTGCTTGCTTCCTTGTCGGGGATGCTTGTTTCTGGAATTTCTTCATCTGGTGTTGGCGTCCATTCTGCTATGAATTCTGCCAATGCTCTGCTTTGGATAGTTGAAGTGCTCTCAAACTTGGGGCCAAAGCTTGACAGTTCTAGTGCCCACTCAACAATCCTGCATGTCGCTTCTGGATTCTGTAATATCCTCTTCAGCGGAAAGCGAGTGACAACTGTGATTTCGTGTGCTTGGAAGTAATGGCGCAGCTTTCTCGAGGCCATGAGGAGGCCGAAAAACAATTTCTGCACACCAGAGTACCTTGACCTAGCCCCCTGCAGAAGGGAACTGACAAAGTAAACTGGGCGCTGCACCATTTTCTTCCGTATCTCCTCTCGTATCTACGCAGATCCATCTTTGTCGGGACCAGAGCTTGTCGTGGAAGCCCCCTGCTTGTCGCTGGATGTGCTTGCCGTGGTTGCAGGCTCGTCATCTGCCTCCCTCTCTGCTACTAACGCAGCACTAACCACTTGATTGGTTGCCGCTATGTACAGCAGCAACTTCTCTTGTGGCTTAGGTGCGACAAGTATTGGAGGAGAGGACAGGTATCTCTTCAAGTCTTGCAGCGCAGCCTCCGCTTCCGGAGTCCATCTCATTGGGCCTGCCTTTTTCAATAATTTGAAAAACGGCAGGGCGCGCTCAGCAGACCGAGAGATAAACCTGCTGAGAGCAGCCACACAACCGGCAAGTCTTTGTACATCCTTGACGCGCTTGGGTGCTTCAATCTGCTCAATGGCCTTGATCTTGTCGGGATTGGCTTCAATTCCCCGCTGAGACACGAAGAACCCGAGAAGCTTGCCGGAAAGAACTCCAAACACACACTTCTCTGGGTTGAGCTTGAGGCTGATCTTGCGCAGATTTGCAAAGGTTTCGTCTAAATCTTGAATCAGAGTTGCCCTGTCCTTGCTCTTGACCACTATATCATCCATGTAGGCTTCCACATTTCTGTGTATTTGCGGCTCAAGGGTGACATGGACCACTCTTGCAAATGTTGAACCAGCATTTTTTAATCCGAAAGGCATTCGTACGAAACAGTACGTGCCACATGGAGTAATAAATGCGGTCTTCTCCTCATCCTCTTCTGCCATGAAGATCTGATGATATCCTGAATATGCATCAAGAAATGAAAGCAAATCACATCCGGCTATGGAGTCAACAATCTGGTCAATGCGCGGCAAAGGAAATGGGTCTTTGGGACAAGCTTTGTTAACATCGGTAAAATCGATACAAAGTCTCCATTTCCCGTTTGCCTTGCGCACGACTACAGGATTGGCCAACCACGTAGGATGGAGCACTCCTCTAACAAGGCCTGCTGCTTCCAATTTCTTGATCTCTTCTACAATAAACTCTTGGCGCTCCACTGCTTGTTTCCTAACTTTCTGCTTGACGGGCCGCGCATGAGGACAAACGGCAAGGTGGTGCTCAATCACTTTCCTGGGAACACCGGGGATGTCAGACGGTTGCCACGCAAACACGTTGACATTCGCCCGCAGGAAAGCAACGAGCGCGCTTTCCTATTTAGGGTCGAGAGTGGCACTGATGGTGAAGGTACCACCAGTGCCGTCCTCCTTGGCGGACACCTTTTTCGTCTCTGGCGGAGCTGCCATCGTCTTCTTGCACTTGCCGGTGGAGCTCGATGGTGCGTCCTCGACGGCAGCGCAGCACTCCGAAGAGGTGCGCTTGCCGGAGGCGGGCGAACTCTTGCCGGACTGGTCTTCTTCCCCCCGGAGCTTCAAGCGGCAAGTGACTCGCTCTCTGCGGCTGCTGCTCCCGGTAGATCTGTCGGCACAGAATAAGAGCATCTTTCTTGTCGCCAGGGACAGAGATGACGCTTATCGGGCCTGGCATCTTCAGCATGCTATATGCGTAGTGAGAGGCTGCCATGAACTTGGCGAGTGCTGGACGGCCAAGTATCCATTGTAAGGCAATGGAATATCGCAATGTCAAATGTGACCCTCTCAGTCCGAAGTTCAGCTCGCTGCCAAATGTTACGGGCAACATGACTTTCCCCTTCGGCTTGCTCCTTCCCGGGTTGATTCCTTGGAATGTGCTGGTCTCTTTGAGCTCGCTGTCAGGGATTTGGAGTTTCTGGAGTACAGCGGAGGAGATTAGGTTCAAGCCGGCCCCGCCGTCAACTAACATCTTGGTGACCTTGAGATTGCGGATAGTTGGTGAAACCAACATCGGCAAGCACCCGACCGCAGTTGTGCGATTAGGGTGGTCCTCAATGTCAAAGATGATAGGCGTGCTGGACCATTTCAGAAGTTTGCGCGATTCGACAGGTGGTTCCGCTGCATTGACTTCCCGCACCCACTGCTTGAGCTGGCGGTGTGAAGTATGCAGAGAAGCACCACCGTCAACGCACAAGACCTCTGTGGCTTTCTGGAACTCCTGCTCACTGGTCTCAACATCATCCATGTCTTCGTCGTCGTCGTCGTCTTCATCGTTGTCGCGGCCGCGGGGAGGTCGTCTCCTTGCCGCTGCTTGGCCTTACCGCGGCGTCCTCCCCGGCCGGTGCGCTTCTTGCCGGATTCTCCAGCACCTCCTTGGGCCCTCTCCTTGTCACGTCGCTCGTACTCAGCCTTTTTCTGCTGGACAAGCTGCTCGACCTTCTTGCAGCTCTGGAGGTCATGGCCCTTGGTGCAGTGAATCTTGCAGTATTGCTTGTCGGAGCCGTCCTGCTTGTCGGCGACTGCCACAGCCTGGTAGTTGGTGCACGCGGCAACCTCCTTGCCGGAGCTACCAACTTTGGCCTTCTTGGCGCCACCTTCGTTGCCGGACTGCTCAACGACTAACACCTCTTTGCCTTTCTTCTTCCTGTTCCGCCGCCGGTTTTTCTTTGCCGGGGCAGCATCCTCACTGTCAGATCCTTCTGCTCCGGTCTTCTCTCCGGGGAGTTTCCTCCCTTCCTCAGCACGTGCACACTTGTCGGCCAGGGCATACAGCTCACTGACGTCTCTGATCCTGCGCATCGCCATCTCCTCCCGCATCCTGCGGTTACGCACGTTCTGATGGAACGTGCTGATGACCGCGGCGGGGTGGACGTCTGGGATGTTATACTGTACACGGTTGAACCTCTGAATGTACTTGCGTAGGGGCTCTCCTTCCTTCTGGGCGAGCAGATGAAGGTCACTCTCTTGGCCAGGAGGTTTGTGGCCGCCTATAAAGGCGCCGACAAACTGATGGCATAGATCAGCCCAGGAAGATATGGAGTTGTCCGACAAGTGCATGAGCCAGGACCTGACGTTGGGTTTGAGCACCAGCGGGAAGTAGTTGGCAAGGATCTTGTCGTCCCGCCCCCCGGCAGCCTGCACCGCGATGGTGTAGATGCTGAGGAACTCCGACGGATGCGTCTTGCCGTCGTACTTCTCTGGTACATCTGGTTTGAAATTCTTTGTGCTGGGCCACTGGACTTGCCGCAGCTCATGAGTAAACGCAGGGCAACCTACCGCGTACGGCAAGTCGCCTGGTTCCCCTGGCGCATGCATGTCAACAGAGGGCCCAGCGTGCTGGTCTGATTGACGTCGCGCTTCCCTTTGGTGCTCGATGCGAGTACGAGCGTCTTCTTGTTGTCGTTCTTGAAGAACCTGGCGCTGATCGCGACGAGCTCGCGGATCTGACGACGCGGTGGAGTCGCTGTCGAGGTGGATCCGGCGAGTCGGCGATCTCGGCCTTCGGGGCGGAGAGTGCACAGTAGTTGCACCCCCACCAGTCTTGTCGTCTCCGGCTCGTGCCTGGCTGGCTTGCCGCAGCTGCGACGTGCTCGGTTGCCGTGGAGTGTCGCCGTTGGCGAAGCCGATGAGACTCTGGATGGTTGCCCTCCAATCGTTGATCTTGTCCGCCGTTGGAGGGTAGTCTAGGAGCAGCTGGGCTCGCGCCAAAGCTTCTGCTGCAGTGGCGGGCGGTGGTGGCGAATGGTGCGAGGAGCGGGATATGCTCGGACTTCTAATCACGTTAGAAGGAACAATATCCTGTCCAGGCGACCGTGCGTCGCTCGTGCCAGCATGTTGGCGTGCATGGTGGTCCTGAGCACTCCGAGATCCACCAGCCCGATCTTGGTCTAGCAAACGCATGGTACTGTGAGTACCATGACGCTGCCGGTCCCGTGCCTCCTGAGACAGGCGCGGTGCATGTATGGACGCCGAGGTCTTGGAGTGCGCCCGGTCGTTGTGGGAGCCGGCTACGCCGCCGATGGGCAGCGCAGCCTCGCCCTTGGACCTGGCAGCACCGTGAGCTCCCTTGTCCACGCCCGTTCTTCTGCCGGCGCCCGCCCCATCAGCCGTTTGTCCCGGCGGTGGTGGGTAAGGCGCGGACGGAGCAGCCGCCTCCGAAACCTTCTTCTTCGGTGGCATGTTGATGAAGATGATGAAGATCTAGCTCGCGAGAACGCCGGATCTGGTTCACACAACTTCGACGCCCCCTACCTGGCGCGCCAAAGATGCCGGGGTACTGATCCACGGGCACCTATGGGACCGGCGGACTGGGTCCCTTTCGGTTCAGCGGGGGCGGAGATCGTGCAAAGAGCGGATCGAGGCGATGCACGCGAGCGATTTACCCAGGTTCGGGCCGCACGGATGCGTAAAACCCTACTCCTGCTTTGTGGTTTGTATTGATTTCTTGCTCGGGAGCGCGGAGTGCTACAGTACACATCCGCAGCTAACAAGACCGAGCGTGGGAGTTCGAACTAGCTAACCCCCCTCCACGTTGCACATGGGCCTCCTTTTATATGCTCAAGGGGTTACCGACAGGTGGCAACGGAGGTAAAGGGCAAAAATGGAAACGTGCTATGGTAGGCACAGCTACCTGCTACAGTGTATCATACCTAACCCTGACGGCAGGGGACAAGGGCCTTAAATGCCCGTCTGCGTCGCCTAAACAGTGCGAAAAGGGACCGCCAGGGACGCCACCGTTCGCCACGATGGCGATCTTGTCAGCGCCGCTTGCCACCGCACGCCGCTGGCTGCACAGCCTCCCGCCACGTACGCCTGGAATGGCCCCAGAGCGACACGTTGGTGGATGTGCTGGAGCGCGGGCCCAGGGAGGTGGCTTGCCGCGGCAAGCGCCTTGCCGCTATCGTTGTCTTGTCGCGTCCGGGAGCTTGTCGCTCACCGGGCCTTGCCGGGGCGCGTGGTGCGCCGCGGCAAGTTCCTTGCAATGCCTTGGGTGGCCTTCCCGGCAAGCTCCTCTTGCCGGGGTCTTGGGATGCTTTCGTTAGCCTTCCCGGCAAGCTCCTCTTGCCGGCGTCTTGTCTTCTTGGCTTGGACACTTTGTTCTTGAATGGCTCCAAAGGAACCACGGAGGACCTTGGCGGTCACCCGGCAAGCCTTGCCGCGGGATGCTGCGACTGCCCGTGCACAAGTTCGGGATACTAGGGTACCCCTACTCTAGTACACCGACATGCTCCATCATTGTCATATTGCTATGCATGATCATGTAGTTGACATCGTATTTGTGGCAAAGCCACCGTTCATAATTCTTTCATACATGTCACTCATGCATCATTGCACATCCCAGCACACCGCCGGAGGCATTCATATAGAGTCATATCTTGTTCTAAGTATCGAGTTGTAATTCTTGAGTTGTAAGTAAATAAAAGTGTGATGATCATCATTATTAGAGCATTGTCCCAGTGAGGAAAGGATGATGGAGACTATGATTGTAAGTGCATCTAGTGCCACCCCTAGTTGGTTTTGGAGTATTGACGACAAACCTAGTTGAGGGACTAATGTGTTTGTGAGAATTGCAGGATAACACAGGTAGAAGTCCCTCATTGATTCGGTTTTACTACCAGAGATGACCCCTAAAATTGTATGAAGACATTGAAGACAAAGGTGGTATATGAAGATATTCACATTGAAGACTATGACAAAAGAAGACACGTTATGAAGCCTATGGAGCTCAAAGACTTAGATCTTTCGTAGTTCTTTTTATTTTGTGTTGAGTCATAGGAACCACCGTACTGTTAAGTGGGGTCCAGGAGAACCAGTCAGAATGACTGAAGTGATGCCTAAAACAAAAAACTATGTCTTCGAGTGAAGACAATGCGAGCGAATCTTGTCCAGAGCCGGACAAGTCAGCTTTGCTTGTAGCCCAAGTAAAGTTGCCATGAGAGTTTGAAATCTGACCCTTGAGACACGTGCCAGTTCCTTAGTGACCCAGGGTCATTTCGGACAAATCAGGTCGGGTTGCCAAGTGGCTATAAATAGCCCACCCCCTACAACCATAAACGGTTGGCTGCTCAGATTTCAGTGCACGGCTTTTGTCGTTTGAAAGCAACCCACCTCGAAGCCTTTGAGAGAAAATTCCTAGCGAGGAGAAAAGCCCTAACCACCCAGAGCCAGAGTAAATTGGGCATCACTTAAGTCTTCTTGTCTGTGTGATCTGAAGACTTATTACACTTGAGGACTGTGAATACTCCAGACGGTTAGGCGTCGCGTTCAGAGCATCCAAGAGACATTGTGGATTGCTAGTGAACGAAGTTTGTGAAGGTTTGGGAGTCTACCTTGAAGACTTACCAGAGTGATTGGGCGAGGACTAAGTGACCTTAGCTCAAGGAGAATACGGTGAGGACTTGGTGTCCTGAACTGTGTGTTCAGGACTGGGTGTCCGGGACTGTGTGTCCTAAGGTTTAAATACCTAGCCGCTCCAACCAGACGTACAGTTGTCACAGCAACTGGAACTGGTCCAACATATCATTGTCTTCAATGAGTCACTGGTTTCATCTTCACTTCCTTTTCTTACTGTTACTCATTGTGAAGACATTGCATGCTTGCTTTATCTTTTGTCTTCACAACATGAATGTATGATCTGTTTGGCTTCATAACTTCTTCCTACCTGATCCTTATTACACTGCAGCTGTTTGTCATTGTGCTTTCACTCTATTGAATACTTGACCATGGCTGGCCTAGTGTAATCTAACTTCCGTTGCATAGTAATAGGCATAATCTTCGCTGTTTGTCTTCATAAGTCCCACGTTTTGAAGACTTTCATAAAAATCGCCTATTCACCCCCCCCCCTCTAGTCGATATAACGCACTTTCAATGATTCCCCCACAAGTCGGGATGAGACTCCGGACGAAAATAAAAAAATAAAAGAGGCCAATGTAGCCCAAATAAAAAAAGGAAGAGAAAGGAGGCCATAAAAAGGAGGACGCCCAAATAAAAAAATAAAAAATAAAAAATGAGAGAAAAAAGAGAAGGGGTAATGCTACTATCCTTTTACCACACTTGTGCTTCAAAGTAGCACCATGATCTTCACAATAGAGAGTCTCCTATGTTATCACTTCCATATACTAGTGGGAATTTTTCATTATAGAACTTGGCTTGCATATTCCAATGATGGGCTTCCTCAAAATTCCCTAGGTCTTCGTGAGCAAGCAAGTTGGATGCACACCCACTTAGTTTCTTTTGTTGAGCTTTCATATACTTATAGCTCTAGTGCATCCGTTGCATGGCAATCCCTACTCACTCACATTGATATCTATTGATGGGCATCTCCATAGCCCATTGATACGCCTAGTTGATGTGAGACTATCTTCTCCCTTTTTGTCTTCTCCACAACCACCATTCTATTCCACCTATAGTGCTATATCCATGGCTCACGCTCATGTATTGCGTGAAGATTGAAAAAGTTTGAGAACATCAAAAGTATGAAACAATTATTAAATGGTGAAACAATTATTAAATGAAACAATTGCTTGGCTTGTCATCGGGGTTGTGCATGATTTGAATACATTGTGTGGTGAAGATGGAGCATAGCCAGACTATATGATTTTGAAGGGATAACTTTCTTTGGCCATGTTATTTTGAAGAGACATAATTGCTTAGTTAGTATGCTTGAAGTATTATTATTTCTATGTCAATATTAGACTTTTGTCTTGAATCTTATGGATCTGAATATTCTTGCCACAATAAAGAAGAATTACTTAGAGAAATATGTTAGGTAGCATTCCACATCAAAAATTCTGTTTTTATCATTTACCTACTCGAGGACGAGCAGGAATTAATCTTGGGGATGCTGATACGTCTCCAACGTATCTATAATTTTTGATTGTTCCATTCTATTATATTATCAACTTTGGATGTTTATGGGCTTTATCATACACTTTTATATTATTTTTGGGACCAACCTATTAACCTAGAGCCCAGTGCCAGTTTCTGTTTTTTTCTTGTTTTAGAGTATCGCAGAAAAGGAAAATCAAACAGAGTCCAATTGACCTGAAACTTCATGGAACTTATTTTTGGAAGGAAAGCAACCCGGGAGACTTGGAGTCCACGTAAGGGAAGCAACGAGGAGGCCACGAGGCAGGGGGCGCGCCCACCCCCTGGGCGCGCCCTCCACCCTCGTGGGCCCCTCATGGTTCCCCTGACGTACTTGTTCCGCCTATATATCTCCATATACCCTAAAAACATCAAAGAGCACAATAGATCGGGAGTTCCGCCGCCAGAAGCCTCCATAGCCACCGAAAGCCAATCTAGACCCGTTCCGGCACCCTGCCGGAGGGGGGGAATCCTTATCCTATGGCCATCTTCATCATCCCGGTGCTCTCCATGACAAGGAGGGAGTAGTTCTCCCTCGAGGCTGAGGGTATGTACCAGTAGCTATGTGTTTGATCTCTCTCTCTCGTGTTCTTTAGGTGATACGATCTTGATGTATCGCGAGCTTTGCTATTATATTTGGATCCTATGATGTTTTCTCCCCCCCCCTCTACTCTCTTGTAATGGATTGAGTTTCCCCTTTGAAGTTATCTTATCGGATTGAGTCTTTAAAGATTTGAGAACACTTGATGTATGTCTTGCCATGCGTATCTGTGGTGACAATGGGATATCACGTGATTCACTTGATGTATGTTTTGGTGATCAACTTGCGGGTTCCGCCCATGAACCTATGCATAGGGGTTGGCACACATTTTCGTCGTGATTCTCCGGTAGAAACTTTGGGGCACTCTTTGAGGTTCTATGTGTTGGTTGAATAGATGAATCTGAGATTGTGGGATGCATATCGTATAATCATACCCATGGATACTTGAGGTGACATTGGAGTATCTAGGTGACATTAGGGTTTTGGTTGATTTGTGTCTTAAGGTGTTATTCTAGTACGAACTCTAGGGCTGTTTGTGACACTTGTAGGAATAGCCCAATAGATTGATTGGAAAGAATAACTTTGAGGTGGTTTCGTACCCTACCATAATCTCTTCGTTTGTTCTCCGCTATTAGTGACTTTGGAGTGACTCTTTGTTGCATGTTGAGGGATAGTTATGTGATCCAATTATGTTATTATTATTGAGAGGACTTGCACTGGTGAAAGTATGAACCCTAGGCCTTGTTTCAACGCATTGCAATACCGTTTACACTTACTTTTATCATTAGTTACCTTGCTGTTTTTATAATTTCAGATTACAAATACCTTTATCTACCATCCATATTGCACTTGTATCACCATCTCTTTGCCGAACTAGTGCACCTATACAATTTACCATTGTATTGGGTGTGTTGGGGACACAAGAGACTCTTTGTTATTTGGTTGCAGAGTTGCTTGAGAGAGACCATCTTCATCCTACGCCTCCTACGGATTGATAAACCTTAGGTCAATCACTTGAGGGAAATTTGCTACTGTCCTACAAACCTCTACACTTGGAGGCCCAACAACGTCTACAAGAAGAAGGTTGTGTAGTAGACATCATTCACCAATGGGAATTGTTAGAGATGTTGAAGTCTTGTGTGGGAAAACTAAATATCCTGTTGATTTTCTTGTTCTTGGTTCCCCACAAGATAGCTTTTGTCCCATTATATTTGGTAGACCCTTCTTAAATACTGTTAATGCTACCATAGATTGCAAAATAGATGTTGTTACTATCGGTTTAGATGATATGACTCATGAATTTAATTTTTCTAAATTTAGTAGACAACATCGTGAAGAAGAATTACCTAGTAAGGATGAAATTATTGGTCTTGCTTCTATTGCCGTACCTCCTAGTGATCCTTTAGAACAATATTTGCTAGACCATGAAAACGATATGTTTATGAATGAAAGAAGGGAATTAGATGAAGTATTCTTTAAACAGGAACCTATGCTGAAAAACAATTTACCTGTTGAAATCCTAGGGGATCCTCCTCCACCCAAGGGTGATCTCGTGTTTGAGCTTAAACCGTTACCTGATACTCTTAAATATGCTTATCTTGATGAGAAAAAGATATATCATGTTATTATTAGTGCTAACCTTTCAGAACATGAAGAAGAGAGATTATTGAAAACTCTGAAGAAGCACCGTGCTTCTATTGGGTATACTCTTGATGATCTTAAGGTCACTAGTCCCACTCTATGTCAACATAAAATTAATTTGGAAGAAGATGCTAAACCAGTTTGTGATCATCAACGCCGGCTGAATCCTAAAATGAAAGAAGTGGTAAGAAAGGAGATACTAAAGCTCCTTGAGGCAGGTATAATTTATCCCGTTGCTGATAGTCAGTGGGTAAGCCATGTCCATTGTGTCCCTAAGAAAGGAGGTATTACTGTTGTTCCTAATGATAAAGATGGATTGATTCCTCAAAGAATTATTACAGGCTATAGGATGGTAATTGATTTCCGCAAATTAAATAAGGCTACTAAAAAGGATCATTACCCCTTACCTTTTATTGATCAAATGCTAGAAAGATTATCTAAACATACACATTTTTGCTTTCTAGATGGTTATTCTGGTTTCTCTCAAATACATGTGTCAGCCAAAGATCAATCAAAGACTACTTTTACTTGCCCTTTTAGTACTTTTGCTTATAGATGTATGCCTTTTGGTTTATGTAATGCACCTGCTACCTTTCAAAGATGCATGATGGCTATATTCTCTGACTTTTGTGAAAAGATTTGTGAGGTTTTCATGGATGATTTTTCCGTCTATGGATCTTCTTTTGATGATTGCTTGAGCAACCTTGATCGAGTTTTGCAGAGATGTGAAGAAACTAATCTTGTCTTGAATTGAGAAAAGTGCCACTTTATGGTTAATGAAGGTATTGTCTTGGGGCATAAAGTTTCTAAAAGAGGTATTGAAGTTGATAAAGCCAAGGTTGATGCTATTGAAAAGATGCCATGTCCCAAGGACATCAAAGGTATAAGAAGTTTCCTTGGTCATGCCGGTTTTTATAGGAGGTTCCTTAAGGACTTCTCAAAAATCTCTCGGCCTCTGACTAATTTATTACAAAAAGATATACCATTTGTTTTTGATGATGATTGTGTAGAAGCATTTGAAATACTTAAGAAAGCATTGATCTCCGCACCTATTGTTCAGCCACCTGATTGGAATTTACCCTTTGATTATGTGTGATGCTAGTGATTATGCTGTAGGTGCTGTTCTAGGACAAAGAGTTGATAAGAAACTAAATGTTATTCAATATGCTAGTAAAACTCTAGACAATGCTCAAAGAAATTATGCTACTACTGAAAAAGAATTCTTAGTAGTTGTATTTGCTTGTGATAAGTTTAGACCTTATATTGTTGATTCTAAAGTAACTATTCACACTGATCATGCTGCTATTAAATACCTTATGGAAAAGAAAGATGCTAAACCTAGACTTATTAGATCGGTTCGCTTGCTACAAGAATTTGATTTGCATATTGTTAATAGAAAAGGAGCTGAGAACCCCGTTGCAGACAACTTGTCTAGGTTAGAAAATGTGCTTGATGACCCATTACCTATTGATGATAGTTTTCCATATGAGCAATTAAATGTCATAAATGCTTCTCATACTGCTCCATGGTATGCTGATTATGCTAATTACGTTGTTGCTAAGTTTATACCACCTAGTTTCACATACCAGCAAAAGAAAAAGTTCTTCTATGATTTGAGGCATTACTTTTGGGATGACCCACATCTTTATAAAGAAGGAGTAGATGGTGTTATTAGATGTTGTGTACCTGAGCATGAACAGGAACAGATCCTACGCAAGTGTCACTCCGAAGCTTATGGAGGACACCATGCTGGAGATAGGACTGCACATAAGGTACTGCAATCTGGTTTTTTGGCCTACTCTCTTCAAGGATGCCCGTAAGTTTGTCTTATCTTGTGATGAATGTCAAAGAATTGGTAATATTAGTAGACGTCAAGAAATGCCTATGAATTATTCACTTGTTATTGAACCATTCAATGTTTGGGGCTTTGACTATATGGGACCTTTTCCTTCCTCTAATGGTTATACACATATTTTAGTTGCTGTTGATTATGTTACTAAGTGGGTAGAAGCTATTCCAACTAGTAGTGCTAATCATAACACTTCTATTAAAATGCTTAAAGAAGTTATTTTTCCAAGATTTGGAGTCCCTAGATATTTAATGACTGATGGTGGTTCACATTTTATTCATGGTGCTTTCCGTAAAATGCTTGCTAAATATGGTGTTAATCATAGAATTGCATCTCCTTATCATCCTCAGTCTAGTGGTCAAGTAGAATTGAGTAATAGAGAGCTCAAATTAATTTTGCAAAAGACTGTTAATAGATCTAGAAAGAATTGGTCCAAGAAACTTAATGATGCATTATGGGCCTATAGAACTGCATATAAAAGTCCTATGGGTATGTCTCCGTATAAAATGGTTTATGGAAAAGCATGTCACTTACCTCTCGAACTAGAACACAAGGCTTATTGGGCTATTAAAGAACTTAATTATGATTTTAAACTTGCCGTGAGAAGAGGTTATTTGATAGTAGCTCACTTGATGAATGGAGAACCCAAGCCTACAAAAACGCCAAGTTGTTTAAAGAAAAAGTTAAAATATGGCATGACAAAAGGATACAAAAGCGTGAGTTTAATGTAGGTGATTATGTATTGCTATACAACTCTCGTTTAAGATTTTTTGCAGGAAAGCTTCTCTCTAAATGGGAAGGTCCTTACGTTATCGAGGAGGTCTACCGTTCCGGTGCCATAAAAATCAACAACTTCGAAGGCACAAATCCGAAGGTGGTGAACGGTCAAAGAATCAAACATTATATCTCAGGTAATCCCATAAATGTTGAAACCAATGTTATAGAAACCGTAACCCCAGATGAATACATAAGGGACACTTTCCGGAATGTTTCAGACTCCGAAAAGGAATAGGTATGTGGTACGGTAAGTAAACCGACTCCAAAACAGTTTTTAAGGCAATATTTCTCTGTTTTGGAATATTTAGAAAAATAGAAAAATAAGCAGCAGTCCGGGAAGGACACGAGGCCTCCACGAGGGTGGAGGGCGCTTCCTACCCTACTGGGTGCGCCCCCTACCTCGTGGGCACCTCGTGTGCTCTCCAGACTCCGTTTTCGTACACGACACATATTTTGGTCAGTAAAAATTCATTATATAATCTCCCGGGGGTTTTGACTCCCGTATCACGCAATTATCCGCTATTTTGTGTTTCGAGTTGTTGCTGCTGTAGATTAGAGCAAGATGTCTTCGCAAGAATCAGTCAGGGAGAGCCGGGTGTCTCACCCGGCACCGAGATCAATGACAAACAACAATGTTGACCTCTTTGGGCCAGCAACGGAGGAAGCGATGGAGGCCAAATTGAAGAGGACAGATGCCATGGAAGAGGATCAAGAAGTCACTTCCCGCTTCCGAGTTGGATTCACAATGGGAGAACTGCAGAGCTCGGCTATTCCAAACTCGGTTATCCCTTCCAATGTTAGATTTCTTTCTTATGAGAATATGAAAAAGAGTGTCACTGGTTCTCCCGCAGCTATGCAACACCCTTGGGTGCAGGGAGCTTTGGCTGTTACAGGAAAACTCCGAAAGGAAATAATGGACCTCAAGTAGCAAGTCAACAAGCTTGAGGAGGAGAATCGTATCGTATCACCATCACTTTTATCTTTACCGTTTATCTTAGTTTGATCCTTTTGATAATATCTTGATCTAGTAGAATAAAAGTTCTTAGTAAGATCTAGTTGTGAGTTTTGTTTTTTTATCCTTCTATGTAATCGAGTCCGTGAGCTATATAATAAAGATTAGTGTTGAGTCAAGGGCTTGATTATTTTGCCATGATCCTAAAGGAATAAAAGGAAAGAGAAAGAATAAAAAGAAACAAAGAGATCATGTGAGTCTTATGGAGAGTAATGAGCTCACATAGAAAGAGTATGATGAATAAAAGTTATTGAGGGTTGACAAACACAGTTTTGGTCATCGTTGCAATTAATAGGAAGTAATAAAGAAAGAGAGGTCTTCACATATAAATATACTATCTTGGACATCTTTTATGATTGTGAGCACTCATTAAAATATGACATGCTAAAGAGTTGACGTTGGATAAGGAAGACAACGTAATGGGTTATGTTTCCTTACATCTAAGATAAATTATATTGTCATGGATCATCCAACATGATTGAACTTTCCTTTCCCCTCATGCTAGCCAAATTCTTTGCACCAAGTAGATATACTACTTGTGCTTCCAAATATCCCTAAACCCAGTTTTGCCATGAGAGTCCACCATATCTACCTATGGATTGAGTAAGATCCCTCAAGTAAGTTGTCATCGGTGCAAGCAATAAAAATTGCTTTCTAAATATGTATGATTGATTGGTGTGGAGGGAATAAGCTTTATACGAGTGTGTGATATGGAAGTAATAAAAGCGATAGACTGCATAATAAAGGTCCATATCACAAGTGGCAATATAAAGTGACGTTCTTTCGCATTAAGATTTTGTGCATCCAACCCATAAAAGCGCATGACAACCTCTGCTTCCCTCTGCGAAGGGCCTATCTTTTACTTTTATCTCCTACATTGCATAAGAGTCATGGTGATCTTCACCCTTCCTTTTTACATTTTATCCTTTGGCAAGCACAATATGTTGGAAATATCCTGGTATATATGGCTAATTGGATGTGAGTTTTCATGAACTATTACTGTTGACATTACCCTTGAGGTAAAACATTGGGAGGCAAAACTATAAGCCCCTATCTTTTTTTGTGTACGATTAAAACTCCATACCCATAAGTATTGCATGAGTGTAAGCAATTGTGAAAGATTATATGATAGTTGAGTATGTGGACTTGCTGAAAATCTCTTATACATTGACTCTTTCCTATGTTATGATAAATTGCAATTGCTTCAATGACCGAGATTGTAGTTTGTTAGTTTTCAATGAAGTTTACGATTCATACTTGATATTGTAATTGAATTATTACTCTAGCATCAGATATTATATGACAAAGAATTATGTAAGTTGCTGTTCTAAGAATGATCATGATGCCCTCATGTCCGTATTTTATTTTTATCGACACCTCTATCTCTAAACATGTGGACATATTTTTCGATTTCGGCTTTTCTCTTGAGGACAAGCGAGGTCTAAGCTTGGGGGAGTTGATACGTCCATTTTGCATCATGCTTTTATATCAATATTTATTGCATTATGGGATGTTATTACACATTATGTCACAATACTTATGCCTATTGTCTCTTATTTTACAAGGTTTACATAAAGAGGGAGAATGCCGGCAGCTGGGATTCTGGGCTGGAAAAGGAGCAAATATTAGAGACCTATTCTGCACAGCTCCAAAAGTCCTGAAACTTCACGGATGATGTTTCCAAATATATAAAAAATACTGAGCGCAATAACATCACCAGGGGGGCCACACCCTTCCCACGAGGGTAGGGGCGCGCCCTACCCCCCAGGGTGCGCCCCCTACCTCGTGGGCCCCCTGGTGGCCCTTCGGTGGCCATCTTCTGCTATATGGAGTCTTTCGATGGGAAAAAAATTATAAGCCATCTTCTCGGACGAAACTCCGCCGCCACGCGGCGGAACCTTGGCGGAATCAATCTAGGGCTCTGGCGGAGCTGTTCTGCCAGGGAAACTTCCCTCCCGGAGGGGGAAATCATCGCCATCGGCATCACCAATGCTCCTCTCATCGGGAGAGGGCAATCTCCATCAACATCTTCATCAGCACCATCTCATCTCAAAACCCTAGTTCATCTCTTGTATCCAATTCTTGTCTCCAAGTCCGGGATTGGTGCTAGTAGGGTGCTAGTAGTCTTAATTACTCCTTGTAGTTGATGCTAGTTGGTTTAATTGGTGGAAGATCATATGTTCAGATCCTATATGCATATTAATACCCCTCCGATTATGAACATGTTTATGCTTTGTGAGTAGTTACTTTTGTTCCTGAGGACATGGGAGAAGTCTTGCTATTAGTAGTCATGTGAATTTGGTATTCGTTCGGTATTTTGATGAGATGTATGTTGTCTCTCCTCTAGTGGTGTTATGTGAACGTCGACTACGTGACACTTCACCATTATTTGGGCCTAGAGGAAGGCATTGGGAAGTAATAAGTAGATGATGGGTTGCTAGAGTGACAGAAGCTTAAACCCTAGTTTATGTGTTGCTTCGTAAGGGGCTGATTTGGATCCATATGTTTCATGCTATGGTTAGGTTTACCTTGGTACTTTTGTTGTATTTGCGGATGCTTGCAATAGAGGTTAATCATAAGTGGGATGTTTGTCCAAGTAAGGACATCACCCAAGCACCGGTCCACCCACATGCCAAATTATCAAAGTACCGAACGCGAATCATATGAACGTGATGAAAACTAGCTTGACGATATTCCCATGTGTCCTCGAGAGCGCTTTACATCATATAAGAGTTTGTCCAGGCTTGTCCTTTGCTACAAAAGGATTGGGCCACCTTGCTGCACTTTATTTACTTTTGTTACTTGTTGCTCGTTACAAATTATCCTATCACAAAACTATCTGTTGCCACTTATTTCAGTACTTGCAGAGAAAACCTTGCTGGAAACCGCTTATCATTTCCTTCTGCTCCTCGTTGGGTTCGACACTCTTACTTATCGAAAGGACTATGATAGATCCCCTATACTTGTGGGTCATCAGTGCCGAAGGATCCGGCAAGAAGCGTGGCGGGTAAGGAGGCCGCCGCGGCAAGGATAACCAGCGAGAGAGGCCCGGTCGGGGCCGCGACAAGAAGCAGGAAGATGATGATCATGATGAGGACGACGAGTCCAGCGAGCAAGAGTTTCAGAAAACTACGGAGGCCATGTGCGTCGATGGTGGCGCCTCGCTGCACACTTCTCACTGCCAGCTCAAGCAGTGGGCGCGTGAGATTACAGCAGCAGAGCCATCGTTCGACGCTCAGAAGCCACTGAAGTGGTTCAGCACGCCCCTCATTTTTGACACCGAGGACCACCCTGACTGCACAACTGCGGTCGGGTGTTTGCCGTTGTTGGTCTCGCCAACGATACGGAACCTCAAGGTGAACAAGATGTTGGTTAATGGCGGGGCCGACCTAAACTTGATCTCGCACGTCGTGATCAAAAGGCTGCAAATTCCTGATGGAGACGTCGAGGAAACGGGTACGTTTCAAGGGGTCAGTTCGAGAAGGAGCCAGCCGAAGGGGAAGGTCACATTGCCCGTGACGTTTGGGGGTGAGTTGAACTACAGGACGGAAAGGATCGTCTACGATGTGGCCGAGATCCCCTTGCCCTACAACAGGATCCTCGGCTGCCCGGCACTAGCCAAGTTCATGGCGGCGTCGCACTACACCTACAACACGCTGAAGATGCCTGGGCCGATGACCATCATCACCATCCCCTCCGACAAGAAGGACGCGCTGATCTGCGCTGACTAACTCTATCGAGAAGTAGTTGCAGCAGCTGCCGCCAAGGCACTTGCTCCTGCCATTGAAGCCCCAGGAGGGGAGAAGAAGACCGGCAAGACCTCTCGCACCCACTCCGGCAAGCACACCTCTTCGGAGTGTTGTGCTACCGTCGAGGACATGCCCGAGAGCTCTACGGGCAAGAGCAAGAAATCCAGAGCTGCACCACCAGAGACCAAGAGGGTGTCCGTCAAGGAGGACGGCACGGGAGGGGCTTTCACCATAAGCTCCACCCTCGATAGCAAATAGGAAGGCGTTCTCGTCACTTTCCTGTGGGCGAATGTCGATGTGTTTGCATGGCAAGCATCCGACATCCCTGGAGTTCCCAGGGAAGTGATTGAGAACCACCTTGTTGTCTGTCCCCATGCACGACCCGTCAAGCAGAAGGTTAGGAAGCAAGCTTTGGAACGACAGGAGTTTATCACAGAGGAGATCAGGAAATTGGAAGCGGCAGGTTTGGTGAGAGGAGTGCTCCATCCGACGTGGTTGGCCAATCCGGTGGTGGTGCGCAAGGCAAGTGGGAAGTGGAGGATGTGTATTGACTACACAGATGTCAATAAGGCTTGTCCTAAGGACCCCTTCCCATTGCAGCGCATCGACCAGATTGTTGACTCCATTGCCGGGTGTGATCTATTGTCATTCCTCGACGCCTACTCGGGCTACCACCAGATCTTCATGACAAGAGAAGATGAAGAGAAGACAACATTTATCACCCCATGTGGTACGTATTGCTTTTTACGGATGCCTTTCGGGTTGAAGAGTGCTGGCTCGACATTCACAAGGGCGGTCCAGATTGGTTTTGAGCCCCAGCTACATAGAAATATGGAAGCGTATATGGATGACATAGTGGTCAAAACCAAGGACAAAGTGACCCTTGTACAAGACTTAGAAGAGACGTTTGCCAACCTACGCAAGATCAACCTCAAGTTGAACCCTGAGAAGTGTGTCTTTGGCGTCCCGTCAGGAAAACTTCACGGGTTCTTTGTGTCGCAGCGTGGGATCAAGGCAAACCCAGACAAGATCAAGGCTATTGAGCAGATATAGGCACCCAAGCGGATCAAGGATGTGCACCGGCTCACTGGCTGCGTTGCCGCCATGAGCAGGTTCATCTCCAAGTCCTCTGAGCGTGCCCTTCCCTTTTTCAAAATCTTGAAGAAGGCAGGCCCAATGGAGTGGACCCTAGAGGCCGAGGCGGCGTTGCAGGATCTGAAGAAATACCTTTCCTCTACGCCAATACTGGTTGCGCCTAAACCACAAGAGTCGTTGCTGTTGTATCTGGCAGCAACGAATCAAGTGGTCAGCGCCTAGTGGCACAGAGGGAGGTCGACGAAGAGGCAGTGGCAACGTCAGGACCGGTAGATGGCAGGTCAGAGACTCCCCCGGCAGGGCCTGGTGCTGGCAAGGCAAGGCCCCCGGCAGAGTCTGACGCCATCGGGACAGGGCCCGCGCAACCAAGTGAAGTGGTGCAAAAGAAGAAGATGATGCAGCACCCGGTCTACTTTGTTAGCTCCCTCTTGCAGGGAGCCAGGTCAAGGTACTCCGGTGTGCATAAATTGCTCTTCGGCCTCCTTATGGCCTCGAGGAAGCTGCATCATTACTTCCAAGCCCACGAGATCACTGTCGTCACCCGCCTCCCGTTGCAACGGATACTACACAACCCAGATGCAACCAGGAGGATTGTGGAGTGGGCCCTGGAGTTGTCAAGCTTTGATTTGAAGTTTGAAAGTACTTCGATAATCCAGAGTAGGGTCTTGGCGGAGTTCATTGCAGAATGGAGCTCAAAGCCCGACGAAGAAATCCAGGAGACCGCTCTCCTTGGCAAGGAAGCAAGTCGCGACTGGATCATGTACTTTGATGGGGCTTACTTGCTGCAAGGCGCCGGTGCCGGCGTGCTGCTTGTCGCACCCACCGGAGAGCAGCTCAAGTATGTGATCCATGCACTTTCCCAGGGAGATGTCCACAAACAAAACTGCTGAGTACGAGGGGCTGCTTGCCGGTCTCAGGATCGTGGCAGACCTCGGGGTGAAGAAGCTCATCGTCAGGGGTGATTCGCAGCTTGTTGTCAGACAGGTCAACAAAGATTACCAGAGTCCGTTGATGGAGGCCTACGTAGATGAGGTGAGGAAGCTAGAGGAGCGCTTCGACGGTATACAAGTGGAGCACGTTCCCCGAGCGGAGAACGACATCGATGACTACCTGTCAAAGCGTGCTGCATTTAAGCTACCTGTGGAACCAGGTACCTTTTTGCTTCGGTTAACTCAACCATCCATCGAACCATCAACGGAGCAGAACAGCGAAGGAAATCGGGCCCCAGCAAGTACTTTCCGGCCGAGCCCCCAGGGGCCACTGGCAAGGGTGTTGCCGCGGATTCCGAGCCTGCCAAGGGGCAGCTGGCTCCGGCAGGGCGCCAAGCCCTGGCCGTAGAGACGGCTGCCCCCGTGGCGAAAGAGATTCCTTTGGTGCTTGCCGTCGAGCCCTAGGCTCCGGCATGGGCACAGCATACCGTCTGTTTCCTCTTCATGCAGTACACCCAGGACCTCGGTAGCAAGGTCTGTTTCGCTTCCGTGGCACACCCACGGAGCAACGGCCAGGCGGAGAGGGCAAATGCTGAAGTACTACGAGGCCTGAGAACAAAGACTTTTGACAAGCTGCACAAAAGCGAAAGGCGCTAGATTGATGAGTTGTCGGCGGTTCATTGGTAGATCAGAACGACACCAAATCGAGCCACCGACCAGACACCCTTTGCCCTGGTATACGAGGCAGAAGCAGTTCTCCCCATGGAACTCATATACGGGTCACCTCGAGTGCTCACTTATGATGAGCTTGAGCAAGAGCGATTGCGGCAAGATGACGCAAAGCTCCTTGAGGAAGATCATCTTCGGGCGGCGGTGAGAGCAGCATGCTACCAGCAAGCCTTGCGCCACTACCATAGCCGCAAGGTTCATGCCCGAAGCTTTAAGGAAGGCGACCTTGTTCTTCGGCGCGTTCAGTCGGCCAAGAATTCCAACAAGTTGACGCCAAAGTGGGAAGGCCCTTATCAGGTAATACGAGTCACCAGGCCCGGCGCAGTCCGCCTGGAGACCGAAGATGATGTCCCAGTGAGAAATTCTTGGAACATCGAACATCTTCGCAAGTTTTACCCATAAGGCGCGGTTGCCGGGCCTCCCGGCAAACCACCTTTTGTACAAGCCTTGCCGGCAAGGCATGTAACCCTCTATACAAAGCTAGGCGCAGACCTGAGCATAAATAAACGAAGCGCTGGCACCCTAAGTTATAGCATGCATGCTAGGTTAAGTCTCTCCCTCGGTTAGGGTTGATAGTGCTTAGCGGCGACTAACCCCTGGCCTAGAGGTCGAGTGCGCGTCTTTCTGTTCTCTTTGGTGCGTAGGGCACGTGGACACTTCTACTGAGCCGCTTGGGAAAAAGAGGACGAACCGGCGCTCCGGCCCCGACAGGCCAAGACTACCGGGGGCTGAAGATACAGGGATCCAACCACGTCAAGCCAAGGTTGCCGGGGGCTGCCGATTCAGATAAGTCCGTCATCCCCCTGTTATGTGTTTCCGTATAGAACTAGGACATGTGAAACCTCATTTATGATTCTTAAAACCACCGTGCTCCCCCTTTCCTGTACCCAAGAGCTACCTCCCGGGTCAGAATTTGGTGGCGAGGAGATGAACGAGGGGCCCAACTCTACTTCGCCCCTGCCTCCACCAAGAGCGCGAGAATGGTCGACCGAAGTAGGGAGACGGCAAGGCCTGTTGCCGGGCGACAATGTTTATCTTAAAATAACAAGGATTCATCCTTGGCCATGGGCCTCGCTCATGCACAAAGAACCCGGCAATCACCCCTTTTCATTAAAAACATCCCATACAGGTACAGTTCATACGAAATTAAAAACATGAGCAAGGGGATAACAAGTCTTAAAATTAACAAGTGCCCGCAGGCTTACAAACTAAAAAAAGATAAGTTGCCCGTAATCCCTTTCTTGTCCCTCTCCTCAGAAGGTGGAACAAGAGGGCAGGAGGGCGAAAAGAGAGCCTAGGCGAGGTGCGAGGAGCAGAAGGCACCAAGAGAACATCTTGGTACCAGGAAAGGAGTTGGAAGACGAGGCAGCGGGCCGGCAATACGCGACGAAGGCGTCGGTGCCCGCGTACTCCGATTTGACGGCCGCCACCCACCTTCTTCGCCTTCTCCGACCCTCCTACGCCGGCCACCCAAGGAGACGATGGGTAACACCCCAATGGAGAGCTTGGCGAGGATGGCCCTCGGCAAGACGCGTGGCCGAGGGAGGGGCGGCGCGGTCAGTCGAAGTCAGAGTCGGCATCCTGCCGCTCGACTCCCGCGTCATCGCTGTCCTCCTCGTCACTCCCGCTTGAGGAGGAATCTTCATCGTTGGAGGAGCTCTCCATGCAGCACTTCAAGCGAGTTTCGAGATCTCCAAAGACCTTGACGGAGAGCAGGCTGCCCTCTGTTAACTTGAAGTAGACGATAAGCCCCGCCGTCAAGATATGGTTGCGTGTGAATGTCTTCCATCCGTGGAGGAGGTACATGACGTGAGGAGCAGGGAAGCCGACATCGACCCGCGTGTCGCTGTTGCCGCAACCCTTCATGTGCAACCAGAGTGTCTGGGGTGGATCGAGCTCCATCTCTCGAGCAAATGCAGTAGGGAGACAGAGGCGGCGACGCGGTGGCCTGCGTAGCCTGATGAAGAACTCGTGGGGCCGGTCCCCGACGTGGCGCTCCGTTGGGGGAGGCATCGCTGGCGGAGGCGAGGCCGATGCGCTGCCCCGTCCTCCTCTCCCTCGAGCGTCGTGACGACCTCAGCCTCACCCCTCCCCCTTCCTCTCGTGACCGGTTCCGCCGCCACGAGCTCTTGGGGAGGAGGAACGTGCTGACGAGCAGCAACCCTCGCTGCCATCGTCGAATGGCCAGCGTCTCCTCTCGCCATGGCGTATGGAAGAAAAAAGCAGAGGTGGAAGGAGACGGATGATGGAAGAATGTGGAATGCCGCCCCCTCCCCTTCTTATGAAGGGGCAGAGTCGGGGCTCGGCCGCCGCACTCGACCAATCCAATCATCGGGGGGCGCAGGGAATTAGGACCGGCCCGCTGCCCCAATCAACAACGGCCCGGTTTCCCGCCTCCACCTCCTGCCACCTGCATGTAGGACACATGGCAAGCGAGCAGCATTAAAGGGACGGGCGAAGCGGCTGCTCCCCACCCCGTGATCGTGGGGCGCGGGCACCTTGAAGACCACGACCCTAGTCCACCCAAGTAAATGGCATGTGCCTCTACGCCTCCCTCCTTTTACGGGGAAGGCACGGGCCGCCTCTTTACCACGATGTGACACATGCGTGCGAGAACCGCCCCACGCATGACCCCCACGTCACACACGGCCATCCATGTCACGCGTTCAACACGGGTCGTGGGGAAGCGCAGCGGACGAGAAGTTACTACGGTAAAATGCGCCCCACCTCCCTGCGCACCATTCTGGGCCTGGCCCAACAACGCGTCACGCTTATGTGTGTCCCAGGCCCGGGGGCTCTTGTCTGTGTACAAAAGTAGGGGCTCTCCTTTTGGCCCCTTTACTTGTGCACGGGCAGTCAGGGCCACGCGCCGCGGCCACACTTAGCAGGGCAGAGAAGGGAAGCCGGAGAGAAGACGAAGCATGAGACAACCAAGGTGACGCCAAGACCAGAAGCTCGGGAGGGCAAGAGGGCAAGAGGGCGAGGTGGACTCCCTCAGCAAGATCCTTGCCGAGGCGGCGCCCCGCAGCCCCGGCAAGAGCCTTGCCGGGGCAACTTGCCCAACACCGGCAGAGCGAGCCACCCTTGAGCCCCCAAGCTCCGACCCAAACAACTGTGTTGGGACCAAGGCTCGGGAGGCGCCTCTGTAGTGGCATGCAAATCTTCGTCAAGATCATAAACACAAGATCAGATGAGGATTAGAAGACGGCGACCCTCGGTAGGATCCTAGCCGAGGAAATCCACAAGACCCCCGGCAAGACCCTTGCCAGGGATGACAGCAATGCCATGGCAAGACCCTTGCCGGGGATGACAGCAATGCCATGGCAAGACCCTTGCCGGGCCCCCGACAAGACCCTTGCCGAGGGCATCAGTAGGGCCACTGCCAGGCCCGCATCAGCCAAGACTCCACCGCCGTTCGCATGCAGCTGCCATCCCAACCAGCTGGGCAGGCACCTGCGTGGCAACATGCAGCTTCTAGGCCAAATCAGCAAGCACATGCGTGGCGGCATGCAGATCTTCATGAAGGCCCTACCACCGCGCCACCTCAACTGCCTGCCTGCCTACATGGCGCTGCATGCATCACTAGTTTGGGCTCGTGTCGAAGCGAGGCGAAGCGGCGACGGATGGGACGGGCCTCGTTCCCGTCCCCGATAAAGCTAATGGACACCTACGTAGCGCATTTAATGCACTTTGTCCCGTAATGCCGTGCGATAAGCTCGTGCACTGTAGGCCTTTCCACCTCCTGTGTGCCACTGTGGCAACCCCTTTTCCCTATAAAAGGAGGCCCGAGGCGACCAGGAGAGGGATTCGGCTTTTTGGGACGGCACAAGCACTGTAGCTAGTTCAAAAAGCTCAAGAACACTCGATACATCCACCAAAGCAGGACTAGGGTTTTACGCATCCTCGCGGCCTGAACCTGGGTAAATGACCTGTGTGCTTGCTCCTAAACCTGCTCTTCTCATGACCCCACGCCCGCCGACCGTAGAAGGGATCCCAGTGATCCCATAGGTGTCGTTCTCACCGACAGGTAGTAACTTGATCTGAAGTTTCATGATCATCATCATTAGCTTCCTCAGTAATTGGTGTAGGCATCACGGGAATAGTTTTTTGTCGCAACGGTGCATACTCAGGGAGAACACTTATACCTTGAAATTTTAGTAAGGGATCATCTCATAATGCTACCGTCGTACTAAGCAAAAATAAGATGCACAAAATATAAACATCACATGCAATCAAAATATGTGACATGACATGGTCATCATCATCTTGTGCCTTTGATTTCCATCTCCAAAGTATCGTCATGATCTCCATCGTCACCGGCATGACACCATGATCTCCATCATCTTGATCTCTATCAATGTTTCGTCACATGGTCGTCTTGCCAACTATTGCTTTTGCAACTATTGCTATCACATAGCGATAAAGTAAAGCAATTATATGGCGCTTGCATCTTATGCAATAAAGAGACAACCATAAGGCTCCTGCCAGTTGTCGATAACTTTAACAAAATATGATTATCTCATACAACAATTTTTATATCATCATGTCTTGACCATATCACATCACAACATGCCCTGCAAAAACAAGTTAGACGTCCTCTACTCTGTTGTTGCAAGTTTTACGTGGCTGCTACTGGCTTAGCAAGAACCGTTCTTACCTACACATCAAAAACCACAACGCGGTATAGTGATTGTTTTTTGATCTTCAGAAAGAACCCTGTTCATTGAATCCAATTCAACTAAAGTTGGAGAAACTGACACCCGTCAGCCACCTGTGTGCAAAGCACGTCGGTAGAACCAGTCTCAAGAACGCGGTCATGTAATGTCGGTCCGGGCTACTTCATCCAACAATACTGCCGAATCAAGAAACAACTAGTGACGGTAAGCAATATGTATATACCCACGCCCACAATTCCTTTGTGTTCTACTCGTGCATATAACATCTACGCATAGACCTGGCTCGGATGCCACTGTTGGGGAACGCAGTATTTCAAAAAAATTCCTACAATCACACAAGATCTATCTAGGAGATGCATAGCAAAGAGCGGGGAAGAGTGTGTCTACGTACCCTCGTAGACCAAAAGCGGAAGCATTTAGTAACGCGGTTGAAGTAGTCAAATGTCTTTGCGATCCAAACGATCCAAGTACCGAACGCACGACATCTCCGTGATTTGCACATGTTCAGATCGGTGACGTCCCTCGTACTCTTGATCCAGTTGAGGTCGTGGGAGATTTTCTTCAGCACGACGGCGTGGTGACGGTGATGATGAAGTTACCGATGTAGGGCTTCGCCTAAGCACTACGACAATATGGCCGAGGTGGAAAACTATGGAGGGGGGCACCGCACACGGCTAAGACAAATCTTGGAGTGCCTTTGGGGTGCCCCTTGCCCACGTATATAAAGGAGGGGGAAGAGGAGGCCGACCTAGGAGGGGCGCGCCTATAGGGGAGTCCAACTAGGATTCCCAATCCTAGTTGGAGTCCCCTTCCTTTTCCAAGAGGGGAGAGAGGGAAGGAGTAGGAGAGGGAGAAGGAAAGAGAGGGGGGCGCCGCCCCCTCCCTAGTCCAATTCAAACTTGCCATGGGGGGGGGGGCGCGGCCACCCCTTGAGGACTGAAGGAAACATGCCCTAGAGGCAATAATGAAGTTATTATTTATTTCCTTATATCATGATAAATGTTTATTATTCATGCTAGAATTGTATTATCCGGAAACATAATACTTGTGTGAATACATAGACAAACTAAACGTCACTAGTGTGCCTCTACTTGACTAGCTCGTTAATCGAAGATGGTTATGTTTCCTAACCATAGACATGTGTTGTCATTTGATTAACGGGATCACATTATTAGGAGAATGATGTGGTTGACATGACCCATTCCATTAGCTTAGCACCCGATCGTTTAGTATGTTGCTATTGCTTTCTTCATGACTTATACATGTTCCTATGACTATGAGATTATGCAACTCCCGTTTGCCGGAGGAACACTTTGTGTGCTACCAAACGTCACAACGTAACTGGGTGATTATAAAGAAACTCTACAGGTGTCTCTAAAGGTACATGTTGGGTTGGTGTATTTCGAGATTAGGATTTGTCACTCCGATTGTCGGAGAGGTATCTCTGGGCCCTCTCGGTAATGCACATCACATAAGCCTTGCAAGCATTGCAACTAATGAGTTAGTTGTGAGATGATGTATTACGAAACGAGTAAAGATACTTGCCGGTAACGAGATTGAACTGGGTATTGAGATACCGACGATCGAATCTCGGGCAAGTAACATACCGATGACAAAGGGAACAAAGTATGTTGTTATGCGGTCTGACCGATAAAAGATCTTCATAGAATATGTGGGAGCCAATATGAGCATCCAGGTTCCGCTATTGGTTATTGACCGGAGACATGTCTCGGTCATGTCTACATTGTTCTCGAACCCGTAGGGTCCGCACGCTTAATGTTACGATGACAGTTTCATTATGAGTTTATATATTTTGATGTACCGAAGTTAGTTCGGAGTCCCGGATGTGATCACGGACATGACGAGGAGTCTCGAAATGGTCGAGACATAAAGATTGATATATTGAAAGCCTATGTTTGGACGTCGAAAGTGTTCCGGGTGAAATCGGCATTTTACCAAAGTACCGGGAGGTTACCGGAACCCCCCGGTAACTAATGGGCCTTAATGGGCCTAGTGGAGGAAGAGGAGAGGAGGCCTAGGGGCTGTCGCGCACCCCTCCCCCCCAAGTCCGAATTGGACAAGGAGGGGGGCGGCGCCCCCCCCCCCTTTCCTTTCTTCCCTCTCTTCCTTCTTCCCCAAGTCCTAATCCAACTAGGGAAAGGGGGGAGTCCTACTCCCGGTAGGAGTAGGACTCCTCCTGCGCACCTCCTCCTAGGGCCGGCCGCACCCCCCATGGCTCCTTTATATACGGGGGCAGGGGGCACCCCTAGAGACAGAAGTTGATCTCTAAGATCGTTCTCTTAGCCGTGTGCGGGGCCCCCTTCCACCATAGTCCTCGATAATATTTTAGTGGTGCTTAGGCGAAGGCCTGCGACAGTAGAACATCAAGATCGTCACCACGCCATTGTGCTGACGGAACTCTTCCCCGACACTTTGCTGGATCGGAGTCCGGGGATCGTCATCGAGCTGAACGTGTGCTAGAACTCGGAGGTGCCGTAGTTTCGGTGCTTGATCGGTCGGGCCGTGAAGACGTACGACTACATCAACCGCGTTGTCATAACGCTTTCGCTTTCGGTCTACGAGGGTACGTAGATCACACTCTCCCCTCCCATTTCTATGCATCACCATGATCTTGCGTGTGCGTAGGAATTTTTTTAAAATTACTAAGTTCCCCAACAGTGGTATCAGAGCCTAGGTTTTATGCGTTGATGCTATATGCACGAGTAGAACACAAGTGAGTTGTGGGCGATATAAGTCATACTGCTTACCAGCATGTCATACTTTGGTTCGGCGGTATTGTTGGACGAAGCGGCCCGGACCAACATTACGTGTACGCTTACGCAAGACCGGTTCTCCCGACGTGCTTTGCACAAAGGTGGCTAGCGGGTGTCAGTTTCTCCAACTTTAGTTGAACCAAGTGTGGCTACGCCCGGTCCTTGCGAAGGTTAAAATAGCACCAACTTGACAAACTATCGTTGTGGTTTTGATGCGTAGGTAAGAACGGTTCTTGCTAAGCCCGTAGCAGCCACGTAAAACTTGCAACAACAAAGTAGAGGACGTCTAACTTGTTTTTGCAGGGCATGTTGTGATGTGATATGGTCAAGACATGATGCTAAATTTTATTGTATGAGATGATCATGTTTTGTAACTGAGTTATCGGCAACAGGCATGAGCCATATGGTTGTCGCTTTATTGTATGCAATGCAATTGCGCTGTAATGCTTTACTTTATCACTAAGCGGTAGCGATAGTCGTGGAAGCATAAGATTGGCAAGACGACAACGATGCTACGATGATGATCAAGGTGTCGCGCCGGTGACGATGGTGATCATGATGGTGCTTCGAAGATGGAGATCACAAGCACAAGATGATGATGGCCATATAATATCACTTATATTGATTGCATGTGATGTTTATCTTTTATACATCTTATCTTGCTTTGATTGACGGTAGAATTTTAAGATGATCTCTCACTAATTATCAAGAAGTGTTCTCCCTGAGTATGCACCGTTGCGAAAGTTCTTCGTGCTGAGACACCACGTGATGATCGGGTGTGATAGGCTCTACGTTCAAATACAACGGGTGCAAAACAGTTGCACACGCAGAATACTCAGGTTATACTTGACGAGCCAAGCATATACAAATATGGCCTCGGAACATGGAGACCGAAAGGTCAAGCGTGAATCATATAGTAGATATGATCAACATAGTGATGTTCACCAATGAAACTACTCCATCTCACGTGATGATCGGACATGGTTTAGTTGATTTGGATCACGTGATCACTTAGAGGATTAGAGGGATGTCTATCTAAGTGGGAGTTCTTTAGTAATATGATTAATTGAACTTAAATTTATCATGAACTTAGTACCTGATAGTATCTTGCTTGTTTATGTTTGATTGTAGATAGATGGCCCGTGCTATTGTTCCGTGGAATTTTAATGCGTTCCTTGAGAAAGCAAAGTTGAAAGATGATGGTAGCAATTACACGGACTGGGTCCGTAACTTGAGGATTATCCTCATTGCTGCACAGAAGAATTACGTCCTGGAAGCACCGTTGGGTGTCAGGCCTGCTGCTGGAGCAACACCAGATGTTATGAACGTCTGGCAGAGCAAAGCTGATGACTACTCGATAGTTCAGTGTGCCATGCTTTACGGCTTAGAATCGGGACTTCAACGACGTTTTCAACGTCATGGAGCATATGAGATGTTCCAGGAGTTGAAGTTAATATTTCAAGAAAATGCCCGGATTGAGAGATATGAAGTCTCCAATAAGTTCTATAGCTGCAAGATGGAGGAGAACAGTTCTGTCAGTGAGCATATACTCAAAATGTCTGGGTATAATAATCACTTGATTCAATTGGGAGTTAATCTTCCAGATGATTGCGTCATTGACAGAATTCTCCAATCACTGCCACCTAGCTACAAGAGCTTCGTGATGAACTATAATATGCAAGGGATGAATAAGACTATTCCCGAGCTCTTCGCAATGCTGAAAGCTGCGGAGGTAGAAATCAAGAAGGAGCATAAAGTGTTGATGGTCAACAAGACCACTAGTTTCAAGAAAAAGGGCAAAGGGAAGAAGAAGGGGAACTTTAAAAAGAACAGCAAGCAAGTTGCTGCTCAAGAGAAGAAACCCAAATCTGGACCTAAGCCTGAAACTAAGTGCTTCTACTGCAAGCAGACTGGTCACTGGAAGCGAAACTGCCCCAAGTATTTGGCGGATAAGAAGGATGGCAAGGTAAACAAAGGTATATGCGATATACATGTTATTGATGTGTACCTTACTAATGCTCGCAGTAGCACCTGGGTATTTGATACTGGTTCTGTTGCTAACATTTGCAACTCGAAACAGGGACTATGGATTAAGCGAAGATTGGCTAAGGACGAGGTGACGATGCGCGTGGGAAATGGTTCCAAAGACGATATGATCGCGGTCGGCACGCTACCTCTACATCTACCTTCGGGATTAATATTAGACCTAAATAATTGTTATTTGGTGCCAGCGTTGAGCATGAACATTATATCTGGATCTTGTTTGATGCGAGACAGTTATTCATTTAAATCAGAGAATAATGGTTGTTCTATTTATATGAGTAAAATCTTTTATGGTCATGCACCCATGAAGAATGGTCTATTCTTATTAAATCTCGATAGTAGTGACACACACATTCATAATGTTGAATCCAAAAGATGCAGAGTTGATAATGATAGTGCAAATTATTTGGGGCACTGCCGTTTAGGTCATACCGGTGTAAAGCGCATGAAGAAACTCCATACTAATGGACTTTTGGAACCACTTCATTATGAATCACTTGGTACTTGCAAACCGTGCCTTATGGGTAAGATGACAAAAACACCGTTCTCCGGTACTATGGAGAGAGCAACAGATTTGTTGGAAATCATACATACACATGTATGTGGTCCGATGAATGTTGAGGCTCATGGAGGATATCGTTATTTTCTCACCTTCACAGATGACTTAAGCAGATATGGGTATATCTACTTAATGAAACATAAGTCTGAAACATTTGAAAAGTTCAAAGAATTTCAGAGTGAAATTGAAAATCATCGTAACAAGAAAATAAAATTCCTACGATCTGATCGTGGAGGAGAATATTTGAGTTACGAGTTTGGTGTACATTTGAAACAATGCGGAATAGTTTCGCAACACACGCCACCCGGAACACCACAGCATAATGGTGTGTTCGAACGTCGTAATCGTACTTTACTAGATATGGTGCGATCTATGATGTCTCTTACTGATTTACCGCTATCGTTTTGGGGTTATGCTTTAGAGACGGCCGCATTCACGTTAAATAGGGCACCATCAAAATCCGTTGAGACGATACCTTATGAACTGTGGTTTGGCAAGAAACCAAAGTTGTGGTTTCTGAAAGTTTGGGGCTGCGTTGCTTATGTGAAAAAACTTCAACCTGATAAGCTCGAACCCAAATCGGAGAAATGTGTCTTCATAGGATATCCAAAGGAAACTATTGGATACACCTTCTATCACAGATCCGAAGGCAAGACTTTTGTTGCTAAATTCGGAAACTTTCTAGAGAAGGAGTTTCTCTCGAAAGAAGTGAGTGGGAGGAAAGTAGAACTTGATGAGGTAATTGTACCTGCTCCCTTATTGGAAAGTAGTACATCACAGAAATCGGTTTCTGTGACACCTACACCAATTAGTGAGGAAGCTAATGATGATGATCATGAAACTTCAGAACAAGATACTACTGAACCTCGTAGATCAACCAGAGTAAGATCCGCACCAGAGTGGTACGGTAATCCTGTTCTGGAAGTCATGCTACTGGATCATGATGAACCTACGAACTATGGAGAAGCGATGGTGAGCCCAGATTCCGCAAAATGTCTTGAAGCCATGAAATCTGAGATGGGATCCATGTATGAGAACAAAGTGTGGACTTTGGTTGACTTGCCCAAAGATCGGCAAGCAATTGAGAATAAATGGATCTTCAAGAAGAAGACTGACGCTGACGGTAATGTTACTGTCTACAAAGCTCGACTTGTCGCAAAAGGTTTTCAACAAGTTCAAGGGATTGACTACGATAAGACCTTCTCACCCGTAGCGATGCTTAAGTCTGTCCGAATCATGTTAGCAATGGCCGCATTTTATGATTATGAAATTTGGCAGATGGATGTCAAAACTGCATTCCTGAATGGATTTCTGGAAGAAGAGTTGTATATGATGCAGCCGGAAGGTTTTGTCAATCCAAAGGGAGCTAACAAAGTGTGCAAGCTCCAGCGATCCATTTATGGACTGGTGCAAGCCTCTCGGAGTTGGAATAAACGCTTTGATAGTGTGATCAAAGCATTTGGTTTTGTAAAGACTTTTGGAGAAGTATGTATTTACAAGAAAGTGAGTGGGAGCTCTGTAGCATTTCTAATATTATATGTAGATGACATATTACTAATCGGAAATGATATAGAATTTCTGGATAGCATAAAGGGATACTTGAATAAGAGTTTTTCAATGAAAGACCTCGGTGAAGCTGCTTACATATTGGGCATTAAGATCTATAGAGATAGATCAAGACGCTTAATTGGACTTTCACAAAGCACATACCTTGACAAAGTTTTGAAGAAGTTCAAAATGGATCAAGCAAAGAAAGGATTCTTGCCTGTGTTACAAGGTGTGAAATTGAGTAAGACTCAATGCCCGACCACTGCAGAAGATAGAGAGAAAATGAAAGATGTTCCCTATGCTTCAGTCATATGCTCTATCATATATGCAATGCTGTGTACCAGACCTGATGTATGTCTTGCTCTAAGTCTAGCAGGGAGGTACCAAAGTAATCCAGGAGTGGATCACTGGACAGCGGTCAAGAACATCCTGAAATACCTGAAAAGGACTAAGGATATGTTTCTCGTATATGGAGGTGACAAAGAGCTCATCGTAAATGGTTACATTGATGCAAGCTTTGACACTAATGCGGACGATTCTAAATCGCAAACCGGATACGTGTTTACATTAAACGGTGGAGCTGTCAGTTGGTGCAGTTCTAAACAAAGCATTGTGGCGGGATCTACATGTGAAGCGGAGTACATAGCTGCTTCGGAAGCAGCAAACGAAGGAGTCTGGATGAAGGAGTTCATATCCAATCTAGGTGTCATACCTAGTGCATCGGGTCCAATGAAAATCTTTTGTGACAATACTGGTGCAATTGCCTTGGCAAAGGAATCCAGATTTCACAAGAGAACCAAGCACATCAAGAGACGCTTCAATTCCATCCGGGATCTAGTCTAGGTGGGAGACATAGAGATTTGCAAGATACATACGGATCTGAATGTAGCAGACCCGTTGACTAAGCCTCTTCCACGAGCAAAACATGATCAACACCAAAGCTCCATGGGTGTTAGAATCATTACTGTGTAATCTAGATTATTGACTCTAGTGCAAGTGGGAGACTGAAGGAAATATGCCCTAGAGGCAATAATAAATTTATTATTTATTTCCTTATATCATGATAAATGTTTATTATTCATGCTAGAATTGTATTATCCGGAAACATAGTACTTGTGTGAATACATAGACAAACTAAACGTCACTAGTGTGCCTCTACTTGACTAGCTCGTTAATCAAAGATGGTTATGTTTCCTAACCATAGACATGTGTTGTCATTTGATTAACGGGGTCACATTATTAGGAGAATGATGTGATTGACATGACCCATTCCATTAGCTTAGCACCCGATCGTTTAGTATGTTGCTATTGCTTTCTTCATGACTTATACATGTTCCTATGACTATGAGATTATGCAACTCCCGTTTGCCGGAGGAACACTTTGTGTGCTACCAAACGTCACAACGTAACTGGGTGATTATAAAGGAGCTCTACAGGTGTCTCCAAAGGTACATGTTGGGTTGGCGTATTTTGAGATTAGGATTTGTCACTCCGGTTGTCGGAGAGGTATCTCTGGGCCCTCTCGGTAATGCACATCACATAAGCCTTGCAAGCATTGTAACTAATGAGTTAGTTGTGAGATGATGTATTACGAAATGAGTAAAGAGTCTTGCTGGTAACGAGATTGAACTAGGTATTGAGATACCGACGATCGAATCTCGGGCAAGTAACATACCGATGACAAAGGGAACAAAGGATGTTGTTATGCGGTCTGACCGATAAAAGATCTTCGTAGAATATGTGGGAGCCAATATGAGCATCCAGGTTCCGCTATTGGTTATTGACCGGAGACATGTCTCGGTCATGTCTACATTGTTCTCGAACCCGTAGGGTCCGCACGCTTAACGTTACGATGACAGTTTCATTATGAGTTTATATATTTTGATGTACCGAAGTTAGTTCGGAGTCCCGGATGTGATCACGGACATGACGAGGAGTCTCGAAATGGTCGAGACATAAAGATTGATATATTGGAAGCCTATGTTTGGACGTCGAAAGTGTTCCGGGTGAAATCGGCATTTTACCGGAGTACCGGGAGGTTACCGGAACCCCCTGGTAACCTAATGGGCCTTAATGGGTCTAGTGGAGGAAGAGGAGAGGAGGCCTAGGGGCTGCCACGCGCCCCTCCCCCCCCCCCAAGTCCGAATTGGACAAGGAGGGGGGGCGGCGCCCCCCTTTCCTTTCTTCCCTCTCTTCCTTCTTCCCCAAGTCCTAATCCAACTAGGGAAAGGGGGGAGTCCTACTCCCGGTAGGAGTAGGACTCCTCCTGCGCGCCTCCTCCTAGGGCCGGCCGCACCCCCCATGGCTCCTTTATATACGGGGGCAGGGGGCACCCCTAGAGACAGAAGTTGATCTCTAAGATCGTTCTCTTAGCCGTGTGCGGTGCCCCCTTCCACCATAGTCCTCGATAATATTGTAGTGGTGCTTAGGCAAAGCCCTGCGACAGTAGAACATCAAGATCGTCACCACGCCGTCGTGCTGACGGAACTCTTCCCCGACATTTTGCTGGATCAGAGTCCGGGGATCGTCATCGAGCTGAACGTGTGCTAGAACTCGGAGGTGCCGTAGTTTCGGTGCTTGATCGGTCGGGCCGTGAAGACGTACGACTACATCAACCGCGTTGTCATAACGCTTCCGCTTTCGGTCTACGAGGGTACGTAGATCACACTCTCCCCTCTCGTTGCTATGCATCACCATGATCTTGCGTGTGCATAGGAATTTTTTTGAAATTACTACGTTCCCCAACATGAGGCCCTTCTCTCCTTTCCCGTATGGCCCATTAAGGCCACTACTTCCCCCAACGAATTCCCGTAACTCTCCGGTACTCTGAAAAATACCCGAATCACTCAGAACCTTTCCAATGTCCGAATATAGCTTTCCAATATATCGATCTTTATGTCTCGACCATTTCAAGACTCCTCGTCATGTTCGTGATCTCATCCCGGACTCCGAACAACCTTCGGTACATCAAATCACATAACTCATAATACAAATCGTCATCAAACGTTAAGCGTGCGGACCCTATGGGTTCGATAACTATGTAGACATGACCGAGACACATCTCCGGTCAATAAGGTTAAGCGTGCGGACCCTACGGGTTTTAGAACTATGTAGACATGACCGAAACACATCTCTGGTCCATAAGCAATAGCAGAACCTGGATGCTCATATTGGCTCCTACATATTCTACGAAGATCTTTATCGGTCAAACCGCATAACAACATACGTTGTCCCCTTTGTCATCGGTATGTTACTTGCCCGAGATTCGATCGTCGGTATCCTCATACCTAGTTCAAACTCGTCACCGGCAAGTCTCTTTACTCGTTCCGTAATGCACATCCCGTAACTAAGTCTTTAGTCACATTGCTTGCAAGGCTTATAGTGATGAGCATTATCGAGAGGGCCCAAAGATACCTCTCCGACAATCGGAGTGACAAATCCTAATCTCGATCTATGCCAACTCAACAAACACCATCGGAGACACCTATAGAACATCTTTATAATCACCCAGTTACGGTGTGATGTTTGATAGCACACTAAGTGTTCCTCCGGTATTCGGGAGTTGCATAATCTCATAGTCATAGGAACATGTATAAGTCATGAAGAAAGCAATAGCAACAAACTAAACGATCATAGTGCTAAGCTAACCGATGGGTCTTGTCCATCACATCATTCTCTAATGATGTGATCCCATTCATCAAATGACAACACATGTGTATGGCTAGGAAACTTAACCATCTTTGATTAACGAGCTAGTCTAGTAGAGGCATACTAGGGACACTCTGTTTGTCTATGTATTCACACATGTACTAAGTTTCCGGTTAATACAATTCTAGCATGAATAATAAAAATTTAGCATGATATAAGGAAATATAAATAACAACTTTATTATTGCCTCCAGGGCATATTTCTTTCAATTACTTCAGTGAAAAACAATCAAAAGTTGAAATCAGGAAGGAAGAATGTTAAGTTAAACATAGATGCATTGGAATCCATCCCACCTGGAGAGAGAACTGTTGGGAAACGTAGTAATTTCAAAAAAAATCCTAGGCACACACAAGATCATGGTGATGCATAGCAACGAGAGGGGAGAGTATTGTCTACATACCCTCGTAGACCGTAAGAGGAAGCGTTATGACAACGTGGTTGATGTAGTTGTATGTCTTCATGATCGACCGATCTAGCACCGAAGGTACGACACCTCCGCGATCTGCACACGTTTGGCTCGGTGACGTCCCGCGAACTCACGATCCAGTAGAGCTTCGAAGGAGAGCTTCGTCAGCACGATGGCGTGATGACGGTGATGATGTTGCTACCGGAACAGGGCTTTGCCTAAACACGCTACGATATTATCGAGGTGGATTATGGTGGAGGGGGCACCGCACACGGCTAAAAGATCAATGATCAACTTGTGTGTCTATGGGGTGCCCCCTCCCCCGTATATAAAGGAGTGGAGGAGGGGGAGGGGGTCGGCCTCCTAGGCGCGCCCCAAGGGGAGTCCTACTCCCACCGGGAGTAGGATTCCCTCCCCTTCCCTAGTTGGATTAGGAGAGAAGGAAGGAGGAGGAAGGTGGAAGGAAAGGGGGGGCGGCCCCCCTCCCAATTCGGATTGGTCTTGGGGGGGGCCCTCCTTTGCTCCTTTCCCCTCTCTCCCACTAAGGCCCAATAAGGCCCATATACCTCCCGGGGGATTCCGATAACCTCCCGGTGCTCTGGTATACTCCGGATCTCACCCGGAACCATTCCGATATCCAAACATAGGCTTCCAATATATCGATATTTACGTCTCGACCATTTCGAGACTCCCCGTCATGTCCGTGATCAAATCCGGGACTCTGAACTACCTTCGGTACATCCAAACACATAAACTCATAATACTGATCGTCACCGAACGTTAAGCGTGCGGACCCTACGGGTTCGAGAACTATGTAGACATGACCGAGACATGTATCCGGTCAATAACCAATAGCGGAACCTGGATGGTCATATTGGTTCCTACATATTTTACGAAGATCTTTATCGGTCAAACCGCATAACGATATACGTTGTTCCCTTTGTCATTGGTATGTTACTTGCCCGAGATTCGATCGACGGTATCTCAATACCTAGTTCAATCTCTTTACTGGCAAGTCTCTTTAGTCGTTCCGTAATGCTACATCTCGTAACTAACTCAGTTACATTGCTTGCAAGGCTTATAGTGATGTACATTACGGAGAGGGCCCAGAGATACCTCTCCGATACTCAGAGTGACAAATCCTAATCTTGATCTATGCCAAATCAACAAACACCATCGGAGACACCTGTAGAGCATCTTTATAATCACCCAGTTACGTTGTGACGTTTGATAGCACACATGGTGTTCCTCCGGTATTCGGGAGTTGCATAATCTCATAGTCCGAGGAACATGTATAAGTCATGAAGAAAGCAGTAGCAACAAACTAAACGATCATCGTGCTAAGCTAACGGATGTGTCAAGTCAATCACATCATTCTCTAATGATGTGACCCCGTTAATCAAATGACAACTCATTTCTATGGTTAGGAAACATAACCATCATTGATTCAACGAGCTAGTCAAGTAGAGGCAAACTAGTGACACTTTGTTTGTCTATGTATTCACACATGTACTAAGTTTCCAGTTAATACAATTCTAGCATGAATAATAAACATTTATCATGATATAAGGAAATATAATAACAACTTTATTATTGCCTCTAGGGCATATTTCCTTTCAAGAACAACTTTAGAACAAGTTGCTGGACATTTGAACATGTCAAGAACCACTATTTGGCGAAGCTGAGAACTATACTTTGATATTCTTGTAATTTTGAACATGAGAATTTAGCTGAAATATTCTTATTATTTTTGTAGGTTGAAGGAGAAGGGAGTTCTACGAATAACTAGCGAACCAAAGCCTTCTTTGACCGATGCAAACAATAGGGCTCATGTCGAGTATTGCCTAAGACATCTCGAGCCATGTAGCATGCATGATGATCCCAACTTTAGGGCTGATATGGATGTGGTTCATATCGACGAGAAATGGTTCTATCATACGCGGAAGACCTAGAACATGTATTAGAGTCATGGAAAGGAGGCACCACACCGCGAATGTAAACATAAAAATCACATTCAAAAAATCATGTTCCTGACGGCAATGGCAAGACCAAGGTATGATGCTCAAGGCAACTATGTTTTTTATGGCAAGATCGGCATTTGTGCTTATATGGAGTGGGTTCAAGCTAAGAAGAGAAGTCAAAATAGGTTGGTACTTGTTCATGTTATTAATTTCAGCTAAATTCATTCATCCTCATTTGTATTAAATTTACTTGTTTCTATATCCATAGGTTGAGGGGGCATGGGAGCTGAAGTCGGCCGATAGCATGGACAGTAACAAAATTCGGGAGTACTTAGTGAAATATGCACTTCCGGCTATAAAGGAAAAGTGGCCCGAGAGCGATAGATGGAACACCATCTACGTACAACAAGACAACGCTAGGACTCACATTTTGCCAAATGATCAACTTTTTGTTCAGGAAGCACCTAGGGGTGGTTGGGATATTAAGATGATATATCAACCACCTAATTCACCTGACCTGAACATATTAGATCTTGGATGGTTCGCCTCCATTCAAGCAATGTTCCATAAGAATATGCCCAAGACCCTCGCTGAGATTGTCCAAAAGCTTTAGCACTATTTTCCTTACAAATATATGCATAATTCGGTTTGCTAGTTGTCTATGTACTGATTTGAGTACTTGTATATTGTGTGCAATAGGTTAATGAATCCCTTGTACCCCCATCAAAAGCTCAATAGGATCTAGTTGAGTCATCAAGCATGCATGAGGGAGATCATCAAGCATAAGGGGCATGTCCACTACGCGGTTCCTCACTCAAAGAAACAAGCATTAGAGAGGCAAGGTGATCTTCGGTTCGTTTGAACATCGACAAAGAATATGTTGAGGCTGCAATTTACTATTTGAACCACTGTTCAAGATATCTTCCGATAAATCGGCCAATTTATCGCTTACCGTTGTCTGAACGATAAGATTAATCGGCCGAAAAATCAGCCGATATGGCGATAAATCGGCTGATATGCCGATAAACTGACTGATTTACCCCTTATCATGGGTCGACCGATAAGTTCCCGATAAGCGATACCCCCAACATTGATTTGGACTCAACTTGAATTGTAATGGTGAAATTAAGTTGATGTAGATTTGAGAAGCCTCCTGATTATGTTGCCTTGTAGGGCAGTGGTAACTTAGTTTGGTGTAATTTGAGGACTCTCAAGAACGCAACTCTTTTGCCACCGGCAGGCTGCATCCCATGCAAAGAAAAATTGCATGGACACCATGGACACCACACTTGGTGCACACCCACGGATGTGTGCATGTGACACACATCGATTGCTGGATGTTGATTGGTGCAGAGGGCTCGGTCGATTGGTGCAGATGGCTTCAAGCTTGGCGAACAACTCATTGATGCATCCTCGGCTAAGATCGTCATCCGCCAACATCACCTGGAGCGCGTGCATGTTGACTCTTGACGACCTCCTCGTCATCAACCATGACTTGATCACATTCCACCACGACGGCCTCTCCTTCTGAATCCGCCATGATCTAGTCCTCCACCACCACAGCCTTTCCGCCCTCATCAAGAAGAATAGCCAGAGAGAAGATCAATCAAGAGTCGCCGAGAGGAGCATGCAGAACGTGTTCGCACCATGCAGCTTTTCCACCCCGCGTTCGTGATGGGGAACGAAGCATGAAAATAAAAAATCCTATGAAACACCCAAGATCTAATCTAGGAGATGTATAGCAACAAGAGGGGAGTGTGTCTGCATACCCTTGTAGACCGAAAGTGTTAGCATCGTAATATGATTGATGTAGTCGTACTCTTCACGATCCAATCGCGATCCAATCCGATCTAGTGCCAAACGAAAGGCCCCTCCGAGATTAGCACATGTCCAGCTCAATGGCGTCCTCTCCTTCTTGATCCAACAAGCAAGAGAGAGGATGCATATGAGATTGGAACCAACATGGCGGTATGATGGTGGTGGCAGCAGCGGAATTCCGGCAGGGCTTCGCCAAGCGCGTATTGGAGGAGAGGTGGGAGAAGTTGGGAGTGACGGAGGGCTAGGGTGGAGGCGTTCGGCTGCCCTCCCACCTCCCCACTATATATAGGGGGAGGGAAGGGGTGTCGGTCCTAGGCCCCTCCTCCTAGGAGGAGGTAGCCGCCCTAAGGGTAGCTTGTCCCCCAAGTCAAGGGGGCACCCTCATCTAGGGTTACCCAAAAACCCTAGGCGCATGGGCCAGGGGGCTGGTGCGCCTGGCCCATCTAGGCTAGGGCGCCCCCTACAGCCCACGTGGGTCTCCGAGGCTGGTGGACCCCCTGGTAGACCCTCGGAACCCTTCGGTGCCTCCGGTACACTTGCCGGCATGACCCCATATATAAATCTCTACCTCCATACCATTTCGGAGCTCCGAACAACCTTTGGACTTTCCACTATTAACATCTCAATACTAACCTAGCGCTATCGAACGTTAGACGTGCGATCCTATGAGTTCGGAACATGTAGACATGACTGAGACTCCTCTCTGGTCAATAACCAATAGCGGGACCTGGATGCTCATATTGATTCCTACATATTAAACAAAGATCTTTATCAATTGGACCACGATGTCAAGGATTCAGTCAATCTCATATGTAATTCCCTTTGTCCAGCGATATGTTACTTGCCCGAGATTTGACCCTTGGTATCTCCATACCTATTTCAATCTCGTTACCGGCAAGTCTCTTTCCTCGTTCCGTAACACAAGATCCCATTACTAAACTCATTAGTCACATGAAGCTTCTTATGATGTTGTCTTACCAAGAGGGCCCAGAAATATCTCTCCATCACACGGAGTGACAAACCCCAGTCTCGATCCACGCAACCCAACAAAAACCATCGGAGATACCTGTAGAGCCCTTTACGATCACCCAGTTACGAGGTGGCGTTTGATAGAACACAAATTATTCCTCCGATGTCCGGGAGTGGCATGATCTCATGGTCTAAGGAACTGATACTTGACTTGAAGAAAGCTGCAACAAATAACTAAACGATCTGATGCTAAGCTTACGATTGGGTCTGTCCATCATATCATTCTCCTAATGATGTGATCGGATTATCAAATGACAACACATGTCTATGGTTAGGAAACTTTAACCATTTTTGACCAATGAGCTAGTCTAGTAGAGACTTAGTAGGGACACGGTGTAGTTTATTTATTCATACATGTATTTAAGTTTCTGGTCAATACTCCCTTTGTTTTTATTTACTCTGCATATTAGAGTTGACTGAAATCAAACTTACTAAAATTTGACCAAGTTTATAGAAAATAATATAAATATTTACCATAACAAATCTATATGGAGTGGAAGTACATTCAATAATAAATCTACTAGTATTGATTTGTTATTGTATATGTTAATAATTTTGTCTATAAACTTTATCAAAATTTATAAAGCTTGACTTTGACCAAACCTAATACGCGGAGTAAGTAAAAACGGAGCGAGTGCAATTCTAGCATGAATAATAAACATTTATCATGAACATAAAATATGATAATAACCAATTTATTATCGCCTTTAGGACATATTTCCAATAGTTCACACTATGCATGTGCAACGTTTCAACACCGTGTACACACATGTGAAGGAAAAGGACCCCATGCATGGCATGCAACCTACGCCCACTCAAACGGCCTAATTAACTCTACATTAATTGCCACATGCCTTAATCTTCTCCTATTCTAAAAATGGATGAAAGTGAAGTGCGCTTTGTGGTCCATTTGTTATAGCGGAGTCAAAGCTGCGTGGCTGGTCTTTGTGGCAACGATGACAAGCGATGGGTGCCCATCTCGATGGTCTTTCACAGCGCCAACCTTTCATAGTTGTCGCTCGTTTATTCCTGAATCCATTACTGGCCCCGTTGCTGGTGTGTGTGTGTGCGCGTGTGCGTGTGGGTGTGCACGCACGTGTGTGTTTTGTTCATTTGGCTTGAATCTTCATGTGGCTGCTTCTGCCACTTCGATGTGCACATTTTTTTGTATACAACAAGAACATTTTTCTAACACACGCTCAACATTTTTCAAATGCAAGTTTAACATTTCTTACACATTTTTAACTTTTTCAAATACTTGATTAGCATTTTTGAAATACAAGATTAAGATTTGTTAATAGATGGTCAACATTTTTTCTAGACACACTTTAATCATTTTCAAATGCTTTATTAACATTTTTTAATAAAATATAAGATTATTTTCTTAAATACATGATCAAAAAGATCTAGACACATTTAACATTTTTTAAATGCGTGATTAACATTTTCAGATACATGTTAATTTTTTTTTGAATAAATGGTCAATATTTTTCTATACACATTTAATATTTTTCAAAGGCTTGGTTAACTTTTCTTAAATACTTGTTTAACATTATTTTTTCAAATGCTAGATAAACATTTTTTTAAACACATGTCAACTTTTTCACACACATTGTATATTTTTGGTATACATTTTTCTTATACATGAGAAATATTTTCTCTATACACATTTAACATTTTTCAAATAATTGGTTAACATTTTATGATATACATCTTCTCTATACACATTTAATATTTTTCAGATGTTTTATTTACAATATCTGGAAGTATAAGCGAAAATTAAAAAATAAATAAAAAGTAAAATCAAAAAACGTGAAAAAAAACGAGGCCATTGCCTCCCGCGCGCCTGGGCCTGCCCATCTGGCGCTCCCCGGACGTGAGGCTTCACTACGTCTCGCTTTAAGCGAGACATAGGGGCGACCAAGAGCCCAGTTCAGGATGGGCAGCTGGCTCTAGGCTTACGCTTTTTTCTACTTGGGTTGTAGGCAAATCTCAAAAAAAAAAACTTGGGCTGTAGGCTCTAGCCCAGTTCAGGACGTGTTATTCGAAAAAACAAGAGTATGTTGGTGTTTGGATTCAAAAAAAACAAGTTCAGGATATTTTTCAAATTCAGGAAAAAGAAGTTCAGGATGTGATTCTTCATAGTATACCGTTTCACCATCAAACACTCCGTACAAAAAATGCAGCAGCGCTAGCGATAGGAGAAGCTTCAATGCATACATTCCCCACACAGGCATGATGAACATAAGAGTAGCAAAGAATTGACCAACGATTTAACATTGCATTTGTGCATATCATTTCTTTTCAATCTAATGAATAGGCAGTGTTCATAACATTACTCTGTTTTTTTTAAGATCAACGTGACACAAGGCAGACGTGCTAACGGGGCAGAACTGAAAGCAGTATGTCAACACTTAAATGGCAAGGTTTCTGTAGACTGGACCTTCTTAGAAGTTCCTGAAGACACCGCAATCACCAAAGGAAATGAGGTGAAAAATGTAAACTTGGAAAATAAAGTATTGCATGTGCGGATTCAGAGAATTTTTTCAGGATGCATCCTTGTTTGCAGGAAGGATTTGACATTTGAGTATACATGAGTTAAAATTATCAGTGTAACCAGGAAATAAGAGACGAATTATTTTGCAGTCTCCTATGGCCATGGGCGTAGTAACTGTATTACCTTCATGTCTGTGTTTTCATGAGATAAGCACTCCAAATAAGACTAGAGATTCAGAGTTTACTTACGACAAACTTTTTTTTAGGGAACTTACGACAAACTTGATAGCAGCTACTGCATATTTCGAGTTTGATAGATGAAAACAGAAGTTGTAGTCCGCTTGAGATCTTAGATCCACACAAAAATTCCACTCCAGGTCCCATGGGTTACTAGGTAACATTAACATAGTGGAATTTGGAATATTCAAATGAACCCTTAACTTAGGACCAGATAAGGATGCAGTGAACTATGATGTACACATCTTAACATGGTTTTTGCTCCCTAGTTGGAGATTGCGACACTCTTGTAACCATTACTGGCGAACGATCATGATGGACATGTAGCACCCGTTACAATTTTGTCAACTGAGCTGGCATGTCTGTCACACCATCAGCCAAGAAGGGATGTCTTCTGCAACAATTTAGCATTTAAGCAGACAGGAGTTTTAGGAAAACACAAACCAATCAAGAAATTCAGATATCAAACTACAACCAACTAGCAAAGAAATAAGAACTTTGGTTTCCAGTACAACAAGGAAAAACTGCAAATAATAATAGAGGTTTAGAGTTTGCATAGGATAGCTTAACTACCACGGCTAAATGCATTTAAGCATCCAAAATATTAACAACTAGGAGTTTGACAGACAATAATAGAAGCTCAAATCTGGCAAAGTTCTTCTGAGCGTGTCTTAGATCCTTGATTTTCTACAACTGATCCATCTTCAGTTCTGCACTATTGCCCTTTCTCGATCACGGCAGTTTGCATGCAGTCCGGCGGTAGACAAACAAGAAGGCCACACTCCAGTCTTTTGTCTGGGATCCAAATTGGTGCTTGGCCTCCAAATAGTACAGTATCTCTGAAGTAGCGTGGTACCCTATCTCTGTAGTCATGTGAGAACTTATTAAATTTTTGCCTCGAGGCGCGAACTAGATAGGGCAGGTTGTAGTATGGAGACATGTATATAGCAGTGCTAACCCCAATCTCACAACAGACGGCAATGACATGAGAGCAAGGCTTGTGAAGTACCTGCGGCTTGCTGCATGAACAGGTGGCAGTTTTTCGAATTGTGGATCCCTTAGACTTATTCATGCTGAGGCCTGAGGGTATAGTCCGTCTTCAGGTGAACAGTCACCTCCCTCTTCCTTCCTTTAACTGTAAATTTTCGATCCACAACCTTACCGAGATAATTTTTTTCATTGGCATACGTGTACATACGTCTGTGCGTCTCGGATTTCTGCATTTTCGAATTCATGTCAACCTGGACAGGTTCCGGAAAGTTAATTGATGGGTTGCCGATTGCTTTGTTTGCTGTAGCACTTGTGTTTTCAAAGTACTTTACCAAGCGCAGGAATGTTACCTCCACTATCGCACTGAGCGGAAGGCATGCTATCCCTTTCAATACATGGTCGTTCTTATATACATCAGCTATATCACGGCCCATGATGCCATACCTTGCTCCATCGCTGTCATATGCCAGTGACCACTTCTTCTTTGGTTTCTGATTGATCCAGTCAGAGAACTTTGCTATCTTTCTGTTGCTGTCATCGGCGTGATCTCCTTCCTTCATATTCCCCACTGAATCATGTTGGTTGCATGGGCTTTGCGCCACAAGCTCTGCCACATCATGCTCGACTGATTCCTGCTGCATTTCCTCACTAGCACCATGTTCTTTCTCCGCCATATATGTGGACGTTAACTTGTCTAGCTCCTTCCAGATTTTACCAAATTTATAGCGTCGCTTCTGCTGGCAAAGTTTCTTGAACATCATCGCAAGCTTCTTGTCACCAAAATACGCAAAGAAGTTTTCAGCAAGGTCTTCCATGCACCACCGACTTTCTGCTCTACACCATTGTCGTTCACGGGAATTCAGGAGGTCCTTCATAGCATTGATCAAATCCCTTTTGTAGTCGTGTATAATGCACACGGCAGACTGATGCACCACTGCTCGCTCCAAATTCCTAAGAAACCACAACCAGCTTTCCTTGGTCTCGCCCTCAACGACAGCACATGCTACTGGAAAGGAGAAATCATTAGCATCTAATGCTACAGCAGTCAGCAGCATCCCTTGATATTTCCCGCATAGTGGTGTGCCCTTGATGCATAGCACAGGTCGACAAGTACGGAAGGCCTGTAAGCATTGTCCAAATGCCCAAAACATACGCTGGAGGACTCGGAAATCTTTACACCCTGCAACCTCTGGATCCTTGATGTCAACAAAACTACCAGGATTTTTACGTGCTATATCCTTAAGTAACCTCGGGGTAAAGTTGTGTGAATCATAAAATGTACCAAATTTCCTCTCCAGAGCAAACTGTTTTGCTCTCCACGCCTCACCAGGACTAATCTGCTTACCAAACTGACCAGTGAGATAATGTCTAATTTCCTTTGCTGTCATTGTCAAGTCTTCCACAAGGGCACCAAAGCAGAAGCCACTTGTCAGGCTTTTTGTCCCAGGCAACACAACCGTTGCCAGTTGATAATAATCATCATTTACAGCTTTGAGCAAAATGTCATAATGCTCTATCTCAGAAGATTGCACATCCAACATGAACTTCTGCGTCACATTTCTTTTTCTCTTCGTCTTTTTTTTTGAAAAGGAGGCTTACCCCCGGCTTCTGTATCTCTTTATGCACACAGCCATTTATTAATAAAGTTGCCCGAAGGTTCCAACAAGAAGTCTAAAAAATAAACAAAGGTCTTAGTAACGAAAGAAATGCCACAAGCGGCTCAAAGAATAAAATCACAACCGGCACCCAAAGACTAGGAGACTAAACGCCTATTTTATTAGTGGATCGCCATCCAAACCAGCTGTATGTATCCCGTGCAACCATCTCCCATCGGCTGCACCCAATATCCATATGCTCCCTGTGGTCTGCATGGCTGAGTAATGACCACGTACGGATCCAAATAGACGCTCTGAAGATGACCTGCAAAAAATTAGTGATGGTTTGTCTGTTAAAGGCAACGTCATTGCGATAATTTCAGAAAGACCAAAGTAATGCACATGCTCCCACTCGGATATGCGCCGCAGACTTTGGCTCCACTCCAGCCAACCAGTTATCAAACAAATGTGATATCGTGAGATGTGGAGTTATATTGAAGCTAACGTGAATAGTTCACCAAAGCAGTTTAGCAAGTGGACAATTGATAAATAGATGCTCTATTGTTTCATCCGGATCACAAAAGCAACATCTTTTACTTCCTTCCCAGTTACGCTTAGCTAAATTATCTTTAGTGAGAATGACACCCTTATGCACAAACCACATAAAAACTTTTATGTTCAAGGGCACCTTAACTTTCCAAATATGCACCGTCCGCGGGATAGTCCCGGTATTAATCAAGTCTGTGTACATGGATTTAACCGAGGAGACTCCTGACCTGAAGAGCTTCCATTGCAGAGTGTCTGGTACATCGGAAAGGTTAACCTCCATTAACCTACGCACAAGATGTAACCATCTATCCCAACGCTCACCAATAACAGATCGCCTAAATTGTATGTTAAGAGGAACGGAGCCCATCACTGTAGCAACGAAAACATCTTTCCATTGTGCAATGTTGTAAAGGGACGGATACTGCAAGGCCAGTGGTGAGTCACCTAACCAAGTATCTTCCCAGAATCTAGTTTCACGTCCATTCCCGACAATGAACTTAGTCCTGCTGAAGAAGGCTACCTTCGTCTTCATAACCCCTTTCCAGAACGGCGAGTCAGATGGTTTGGCCGTAACCTGGGCTAGAGTTTTGGTATAGAGATATTTGTTACGCAGAAGCTGAGCCCAAACTCCATCTGATTCTATCGATAAACGGTACAGCCATTTGCTGAGTAAACACCTATTTTTCACCTCCAAATTTTCAATTCACAAGCCTCCCTGATCCTTAGGTCTACAAATTACATCCCATTTTGCCAATCCATATTTATTTTTGTTTTCATCAATTTGCCAAAAGAATCTAGATCGATAGAAATCCAATTTTTTTGTACCCCAACCAGGACTTCAAAGAAAGAGAGGAGGAACATGGGCATACTTGTAAGTACAGAATTAATAAGCACCAATCTTCCTCCATAAGACAAAAGTTTGCCCTTCCAGCAACTCAGTCTCTTTTCAAACCGATCCTCGATACATTTCCACTCTTTATTAGTGAGCTTGCGGTGATGAATCAGAATCCCTAATTACGTGAAGGGTAACGTGCCTAATTCACACCCGAACAACTGCTTGTAAGTTTCTTGTTCTTCTTTGGCGTGTCCAAAGCAAAACAACTCATTCTTATTAAAATTAATCTTCAACCCTGATAGCTGTTTGAAAAGGCAAAGCACTAACTTCATGTTTCTGGCCTTGACAAGGTCATGTTTCATGAAAATGATTGTATCATCGGCATATTGAAGAATGGATACCCCACCCTCAACCAGATGTGGGATAAGACCACCTACTTGGCCGTCCTGTTTTGCTCTATTAACAAGAACAACCAACATATCAACAACCACATTAAAAAGGATTGGAGACATCGGATCTCCCTGTCTCAATCCTTTTAGCGTCTGGAAGTACTGACCAATATCGTCATTTACTTTGATGCCAACACTGCCACCTTGTACAAATGATTCGACCTGTTTCCTCCAAGCCTCATCGAATCCTTTCATACGCAAGGCCTGTTGTAAGAATGGCCATTTCACTTTATCGTATGCCTTTTCAAAATCCACTTTGAAGACCACCCCATCGAGTTTCTTCGAGTGAATTTCGTGCAAGGTCTCATGAAGAACGACCACTCCCTCGAGAATGTGTCGTCCTGGCATGAAGGCAGTCTGGGTTGGCTGTACCACAGAATGGGCAATCTGAGTCAAACGGTTTGTGCCAACCTTTGTGAAGATCTTGAAGCTCACATTGAGCAAACATATCGGCCTGAATTGCTCGATGCAAATCACTTCCGCCTTCTTCGGTAACAACATGATAGTACCAAAGTTAAGCTTAAGAAGCTGAAGGTGGCCATTAAATAGATCCTGGAACATGTCAGTCGTAAAGTAATGTATGTCCCACGGGTAGTGCTCCAAATAATTGTCCACTTCAGAGGAGTCGTCGTAGGAGTAGATCCACCTTAATAGAGAGATCTTGTGTTTCTGGATGGAGCCGGAACAACTTGAAGATCCAGAGCTGTAGATCCACCAATGACATCGACTGCGGCTGCAGCGGTAGCTCGCCAATGACGTGTGCACAGTTGTTCTCTACAAAAGTGTCTAACGAATCTTCAACTAAATCATCGCCCTGAACGCTGTCAAACATTTCTCTAAGTCCATAGTACACAGGCATCTGAATCGGTTCTTCAACCTATACAGTACCAAAGATGAAATGTATTCAGAATTTCAGACGCATCAAACTACCAAGCAAGATTATTCGCAAACAAAAAACACATATCACACAAAAAAACATATCAAGCTAGATTGCCGAGGAGAGGGGGCTGATAGGTACAGTGAAAGCTACAGACCTGCGGCATGCGAGCCTTCGCTGTCGCCGTAGTCGGGGCCTTCCGCTTCCTCGCGCCGGCAGCGGTACCCTGCGAAATCAGAACATGCAGATTTCAACAAAATGGGTGGAGCGAATCCATCGAGGGGTACCCGGAGGGCGGCGGCGACGAGAGTGTACCGGCTGGGGAGCGGGGGGAGCGTCGGGCCCAACTATGGAGGGACCTCCAGTGGCGGCGGCGGTGCGTGGTTCCTCCATCGCTGGCTTCATCGGAGCAGGGTTGCCGCCATCGGTATCGAGGTCGGAGTAGGTTTCCATTTTTTTGTGCGCGCATTTGGGGATAGGAAGAGAGTTTTCCCTCTCTTCTGCGGCTTTTCCCTCCATTTTTCTTGTCGATGGGCCGCTCGCGGTTGTGCGTAGGCTGCATTTCCATTTGCTGTTGGGCTCTCATCCCCACAGAGAAAGAAAAGAAATCCACTCTCCTCAAGAAAACTCGTAAGAAGTTCTAAAAAAAAGAAACTCAAAAGAAACAGGAGAAAAAATAAGGTGATGAAAATCACGTTCTTCTAAAAAAAGGTGATGAAACCATATTAAAGTGGAACACAAGTAAAAAAAAGTTCAAAAATCAAAATCATTAGGGAGTTTTGATTTTTTTTTTCCAACGATGAACATTGTTGAAGAAATCGCTAATTGGTAGCTGCTCAGTTGGCTGGCGAGTAGGAGATTAATAAGCTAATCAACAAGTTAATCCGTTAAATCGAATGATTTATCAGTTTATCAACTACCCGGTAACCCTACGAGTAGGGATTAATCAGCAAGTTAATCAAACGAATCCTTGAACAGGGGCAGTGAATAGTGAGAAAAAGTACAATATCGCTATTCTTGGAAAACCTTTTCTTTTCTTTCAAACCTCTCAAATTAATATGGGTATTACTCTTAAATTTCTCCATATACTTGGTACAAAATTGAATAAGATTGATTAATGTCCTAATATAATCATGTAATCCAAGGCACCACTTTAACAAAAACGGTGGATTTGAACCCGCAAAAAAGAAATGGTGGATTTTCCTGCCCCTAAAATATGTTATTTATTTTTCTATCATTGTCATGGATACAAAATTCCAAACACCCCGCGAACACATATCCTCCTGAGTAAGGGTACGATGTGCACTACCTTAAAAAAAGGGTACGACTCCACTACGCGAAAGTCCTACTAGTTATCTTTTCTTTTTGAAACGAGGCAAAAAATTTGTCATTTTCATTGATTAAGAAGAAGAGAGTTATCCGGTTAATTAATGGAAATCTGGGCGAAAACCGATACAACACGCCCATAGAAAGGGACACACCGGCCGACATGGCACCCGCAAGATCACACACACCGCCGAGGAGAGGACACCGTTAGGGTTGCCCGCAATGTCGTCGTCATCACCTCTCCCCGAGCAGGGACTCCGACTTCGCCGCTGACGACCCGTCAAGACCTGTGACGCCCCCGATTTAATCGTACACTAATCATACACGCAAACATGTACGATCAAGATCAGGGACTCACGGGAAGATATCACAACACAACTCTACAAATAAAATAAGTCATACAAGCATCATATTACAAGCCAGGGGCCTCAAGGGCTCGAATACAAGAGCTCGATCATAGACGAGTCAGCGGAAGCAACAAATATCTGAGTACAGACATAAGTTAAACAAGTTTGCCTTAAGAAGGCTAGCACAAACTGGGATACAGATCGAAAGAGGCGCAGGCCTCCTGCCTGGGATCCTCCTAACTACTCCTGGTCGTCGTCAGCGGGCATCACGTAGTAGTAGGCACCTCCGGTGCAGTAGGGGTCGTCGTCGACGGTGGCGTCTGGCTCCTGGGCTCCAACATCTGGTTGCGACAACCAGGTAGAAGGGGATAGAGGGAAAGAAGGAGAAAGCAACCGTGAGTACTCATCCAAAGTACTCGCAAGCAAGAAGCTACACTATATATGCATGGGTAAATGTGTAAAGGGCCATATCGGTGGACTGAACTGCAGAAAGCCAGAATAAGAGGGGGATAGTTAATCCTTTCGAAGACTACGCTTCTGGCAGCCTCCGTCTTGTAGCATGTAGAAGGGAGTAGACTGAAGTCCTCCAAGTAACATCACATAGCAATAATCCTACCCGATGATCCTCCCCTCGTCGCCCTGAGAGAGAGCGACCACCGGTTGTATCTGGCACTAGGAAGGGTGTGTTTTATTAAGTATCCGGTTCTAGTTGTCATAAGGTCAAGGTACAACTCCAAGTCGTCCTGTTACCGAAGATCACGGCTATTCGAATAGATTAACTTCCCTGCAGGGGTGCACCACATAACCCAACACGCTCGATCCCATTTGGCCGGACACACTTTCCTGGGTCATGCCCGGCCTCGGAAGATCAACACGTCGCAGCCCCACCTAGGCACAACAGAGAGTCAGCACGCCGGTCTAAACCTAAGCGCACAGAGGTCTGGGCCCATCGCCCTTAGCACACCTGCACGTTGCGTACGCGGCCGGAAGCAGAACTAGCCCCCTTAATACAAGAGCAGGCTTACGTTCCAATCCGGCGCGCGCCACTCAGTCGCTGACATCACGAAGGCTTCGGCTGATACCACGACGCCGGTATACCCATAACTACTCCCGCGTAGATGGTTAGTGCGTATAGACCAAATGGCCAAACTCAGATCAAATACCCAGATCTCGTTAAGCGTGTTAAGTATCCACGAACGTCGACCAGGGCCAGGCCCACCTCTCTCCTAGGTGGTCGGAACCTGCCCTGTCGCTCCGCCTCAAAGATCCACTCGCGGGTGCTCCTCAAGCCGACCCGTCTTTAGTCATCACATGTATCATGTATAGAGTATATAGTATATACCCGTGATCAACTCTCGAGTGATCACGGCCCGATAGTATAGCATGGCAGACGGACAAGGATGTAGGGCCACAGATGGAAATACTAGCATCCTATACTAAGCAAGTAGGATTGCAGGTAAAGGTAACAACAGTAGTAGCAAGGACAGGCTATGCATCAGAATAGGATTAACGAAAGCAGTAACATGCTACACTACTCTAATGCAAGCAGTATAGAGAAGAGTAGGCGATATCTGGTGATCAAAGGGGGGGCTTGCCTGGTTGCTCTGGCAAGAGAGAGGGGTCGTCAACTCCGTAGTCGTACTGGGTAGCAGCGGCGTCGGTCTCGGTGTCTAGCGGAAGAAGAGGGGAGAAGAAACAATAAATATAATGCAAACAGATGCATAACGATGCATGACAAGGCAAGTAACGGTGCTAGGGGTGCCCTAACGCGGTATTAGGTGATACCGGTGAAGGGGGATAACATCCGGGAAAGTATCCCCGGTGTTTCGCGTTTTCGGACAGATGAACCGGAGGTGAAATGTTGCAGGTTCACTATGCTAGGGACACGTGGTGGACGAACGGGCTGCGTATCCGAATTCGTCTCATCGTTCTGAGCAACTTTCATGTACAAAGTATTTTCATCCGAGTTAC